>NC_056733.1:780899030-780942921 GCF_019279795.1 Protopterus annectens | reverse complement strand
TGTGTGTGTGTGTGTGTGTGTGTGTGTGTGTGTGTGTGTGTGTGTGTGTTAGAGAGAGAGGGAGACAGCAAAGTGTCTGACAGCTTTTAAAGCTGTTTAGCTTCTTGAGAATGTTCTGTGGTAGCCATCACTGTTTGCTGTCATGCCATAATAAGAGACTAGAAATTAACAGGCATGAGAGGTACTTAACATAGAGAGTTATGACTGGGTCTCCCATAATAACCACATTATTATATGTTTGAGGCATCCATGTTAAGAACACATAATGATGAGCTATGATTGGTGACAGACGATCACAACTCTTTGTTCTGCATGGAGTTCTACCTACTTCATGCACTACCTGTTTCAAAAAAATGGCTGAAGTGTTTTATCAGCTTTGAAAGCCAGTAGAGCACTTTCCAAGTGCTGTCACTTAGATAGCAAGTAAGAAAAAAAAAACAATCAGTTTTTAAATACTGTCTTAATTTAAGTTACTTACATAGAGATAGTAGGAATTTTTTTCAGGGATAGCTGAGAATGAAGAAATGTCACTTCCCTTATACCTGACTGTAACAACACTTAGGGAGTATGTAACACTTGTTACACACATTTGAAAGTGCTGTTACAGTTAGGACTAGCACTACAGAAGCACGTAACAGGTTTATCTTTTGTCCGAATTAGACTGGTAACCAGTGTAGAGCACTGGTCACAAGTGACCAGTATCAGTCTCAGCTCAGTAAAGCACTAAAATTAAAGTATACAATATAGATAGTGTCAATGCAATTGAATGTGTACTACAGGATTATAATAACACTAAGGTATGCATAGTTAAGCTCCCAGTATGAGAAACTCTTTACATTGTATAGTTGGCTGAAGCCTATGGAGAATGTAGAAGTTATATACACTATATACAAGAGAATCAAATGGTGTATGACTGCCATTTACAGTAAGAAGGAGATGGAGAGTAGAAAAAATCATTAAACAGCGTGAGAATATGGCTCACAGGTTCAGAGGTTTGTACTAGGCTAATGACCACTACAGCCTTTTTAAGTCTAGCCATGCAGCCCAAATCTCTGACAAGTTCTGGTATCATTGATAAGTGTAAGCAGGGGCTTGGGAGATGAACGATTTTTCAAGCTGCCTGTGTCCGTTAGAGATACAGGTACCAAACAAAGGATGAAATTCCCATTCCCCATTCAATTGTGCACAGTACACTTTTCATTGGGTTAGGGAGTAACTGTGCTTCACATGGATTAGAAGCCTGTTCCAGAGAAGGATAGTCACTGGGATACATACCTGCCTCTTCAGCAGGTCCTGTTTATATCACAGGCAAGGTTTAAGTATTCAGAATGGGTAATTCTTGTGCTGTTTGTTTCATGGATATGCAGACGGTCCATCAGAGTGGGGTCTGACAAAGCCTTGTATGTCAGGCATAGATATTGCCTTAACAGCCTGTAGGACAAAGAATACAGAGATAGGGCTTTGAGCTGGTCTGCATAGGACATGTTACTTATGCCCTGTATTCTTTTAGCGAAGAACCTCTGTGGATGTACCAGTTGTTGGATGTGCCTAGTTAGTTACATACAGAGGGGGCATTGTACTCAATGACAGGTCTGATAAATGCTGAATATAGTGGAACACTATACATTTGTTTATAAGTTGCACTAAATAGAATGATTTCCTCGTTACTATAGCCACATCATGGTCAAGGGCTAGAATACTGTCTACGTGTGTCCCCAAGTCTCTGACTAACTCTTAGGGGTGTGTTAATACAATTTGTGCGCCCAAGTAAAGTGGTCAGGGGCATAACACTGCCATTTAGCATGTTTCAGAAGATGAATTTTAGCTGTATCTGTGAATTTGGGTATGATGATATTTCTCTGAGAGAGAAATTCTGTCTGGAAACTGGGTATGACTATATTTCTTTGAAATGGGAGAATAGATTCCCACATTTTAAGGCAGACAACAGAGAAGCACTGATCTGTTTGGTGACACTTCATTTTGGGGATTAGTAGTGAGAGAGCTGAATGGTCATGATTCCTGAAGTTGTATGTTGGAAGTTGTACTAGTTTAGCTGATAAGGGGAAAAATGTTTGGTTTTATATAATTCTGAAAAGGAAGTCAGTTCTTTACTTCACTGAGAGCCATTTTGCTTTTTCTAGGGTTTTGCAATGGTGTTCTTGCCTAGGGGAGAGAGTGACAAACCTGCATATTTTATTTGTGATTGACTGTACATGCATGTGGCATTTGTTTTTGAAGTAGATGATACCAAGGGGAGGTCGTACTCCATCTGAGGGAGAAGGGTGCCTTTACTGTTGGCTGATCTGAGTGCATCACACAGGAATGGAAGCAGTTTGTTAGACCACAGTAGCAGAGAGTTGACTTTTTTCCCCTGGTTTTGTAAAAATGGAAAGTAAAGCTGAGAGCCTAGTCTAGCTATAGGCACAGGTATTTGAAAGTGCCAATGTTTTCTAAGACAGTGTTGTTATGATCAATTATTTGTACCTGAGAGTGTTTGTGGAGCTTCGGTTTGACACCATAAAGAATGATTTTTTTTGGACATGTTAAGTAGTAGGCTTTTGTTTTAAATTCATTGTATATAGGGAAGGGAAGCATCTTAAAGTTCTTTTTGGTGTGCTGTGAATGACTTATTTGACCGGAATAGCAGGTAAAGGTAAGAGAGGGAGGGAGGCTAAGAGTAAGTTTCATGACAATAATAGAGAACAGGAGTTGTAAAGATAGTAATCTTGGTACTTCATGTATTACAGACTGAATTGTACCTGATAAATGATTTTGTTTAATTTTTTATCAGATGTGATTTTTTTTAACTTGATTCTAAGAGTTTAGGAATCATAAATTTTTGTGACCAGTGTTTCAAAACTTTCCCAGTCAGATGCTTGACTTGTCTGCATTGTGATGCGTGTTAAATTTGTTTGTGATGTCATATGACTGGGTAAGAAAAAAGTATGCTGGCAGGGTGATGATGGAAGCACAATGTCAAATGTGATGCATTGTAACAGCTCCATAATTGTTAACTAGAAAGAAATCTAGTGACTGCATAATAGAACTGGATCAAAATTACACTTTTTCACATTTCTCATATATCAAAATATCCAGAAAAGTTAAATTAGTAAATGTGTGTGAAATGCACAGAAGTAGCTTTCTGGTGCACACTGATAAAAAATAAATTAATTAATAAATATAAGCCTGCGAGGATGAAATAACTACACAATCAAGTAATAAGGGAACACAGTTAAGCCACATTTTCCGTAAATTGTTGCAGCACTGTGTGTGTCTTTGATATATATTTAATAAGGAAGTGAACAAATTTAGTGGCACATCTGAAATTAAATTTAACTCCATGTCAGCTTATTAGATTCATGCATTTTTTCATTCCCAAACCATCCGCCAATCCAGTGTAAAGATGGGGTGAAGCAGTGAACCCTGTATCTGTAAATATAGACTGAAGTATGATGTTTATCAGCCCAAACTACACGAAACCAAATGTAGTCTGCAAGCATGACTGACGTAGGCATATGTAATAAACAGTGAAAAAACACTAGCAAATATTTTCAGCTTCTGTCAAATTGACATTTTACAAAGTTTGGTTGTGAAACATTAGCCATGAATTTGAATGTATTGCCAACACTACAATCAGCAAAAGAATGACTCCATGAAAATCAGTAGCCTGAAACTCAAGTGATTTTTGGCATCTGGGTGCAAGGCTTAAACATGTATCCCTAAGCCTTTAAATTGGAAAAAGATATTGTGTACTAACTTGTACCATTTTCGGCTCATGTATCCTTTCTGTTTTCCCGAGATGCAACCAGTTTTATATACACCATTGCTGTGGCAAACAGAGAAAAACACTGTGTTCTGTACATAATTTTTCCACATGAATAAACCATTTGCTCATGTTTTATATTTGTGTGTGTTATTCAGGGTTGCTGGGGAGGTTGTGCCTATCCCAGCCAGCAGGCAAATGTCAGAGAAGCAATCATAGATGGGATATCAGTCCTTCATAGGATGCAAACTTTCACACTAGACACACATACGCACGCGCACATCACATACACACAAAGTCATACACTGTGGCCATTTGAAAAGATTGCCATTTCAGGTTTAGCACTTCTTCAGGATGAGGAAAGAAACCAGAGCACCCATTAAAAAAAAAAAAAAAAAAACATGCACACACACATGCAGAATATACAAACTCACACAGAAGACACACAGCCATGAAATGAACTTGTAGGGAACTAGTGTTACTGTCAATGAAGCTTAGCAACTCCTATCAAACCACTGTGTCATCCATATCCAATGATAGTAATAGCTGAAGGTGAGATGCATAGTGTTCTGAGTACTAGGGGAAAATACTCCTCGTCACTAAGTTTATATATCATGGTTTATATGTATGTTTGGTCTGCCTACTCCCAGTGTCCATTATTCCCTGGACTGCTAGGGATTACGGGCTTCCACATTTTCCTTCTAGAACTCTGAACTCTCCAGACGAGATTATTCTTTGATGAGATCCATTGGCATCTCTACTCTATCATCGCCTCTGTTCACTGAAATGCTCCAGAGTAGAAAAATATGTGCAAAGGAAGAGCGGTGTGGTTTTCTGTTTACACAGTGTCAGGCAAGCTTTGTCTGTAAGAGGCATAAACAGCAACAGGAAAAATAAAGGCCTCATCCAATTATGAATGTTCATTGGGTGTGGAGTATAAAAAAATACTTCATGGATGATTTCTCAATGAGGTCTCAAAACAAAGTTCAAATTACCATTTTCTTAAATTATATAGGCAGCCTACACCAAACCGTGAAATGCACAAAGCTCACCTAATGCTATTTTGTATCAGTAATACTACAACTGTTAACACCAGTTAGGTGTCATTAATACAGAGATTGTCTGGCAGTATCAGCAGCATGCGGTAATTGAAACAGGGTGAGAGAGAAACTGTTTGTGATCAGTGCACTATCCTGATTAACAGAATTAAATAAATACATAATATAAACATATTTATGTATTTATTTATTTACACTAAATGTATTATCCTTCTGTAATGTGTCTTCAGCACATGTTGCGATTTCTCACATATTTTGTATAGCTTTTTTAGCAAGAGAAGACCAAGACCCATATGCCCTTCTGCAGGATGGAAAGTCAGTCTGTATTCAAAGTTATATCTTAGAAATGATATTTATTACTAATATTATTATTATTATTATTATTATTATTATTATTATTATTATTATCCATTGTTTTCTTTTAAACAACTTTAAATCAGAAATATTTTTGTGAAGGCTGTCAAAATCAGGAAGAATCTTAAATAAGACAGTGTTGACTTAACAAGGTGTTTCCTAAAGCTGGAATGATTTTGAGCATTAGGGCTGTTATTAACTAGATAGGGCTGCATGGATTTACGTGGCCTCTGACAAGTAGAATTTAGTTGGCTACTTTTTCTGTATCTTTTATTAGATTTTTATATATAATTTATGGACTTTAAAGCACGATATTTCTCTTGTATACTATGTTAAGCCTTTTTAATCAGATGCCTCTTTTGACTTTCATTTGTATTTGGTTCTTGAACATTAATACATTCCATTAGATCATGCAAACAGATAGATGGATGCACACCTACTTACCATGAAAATGCCAGCTATAGATATGTGGCCATTCGAACAGGTCAATGTTTGTTATTAGAATATTCATCGCCACGTTATGGCGGAGAAATGTAGGATATCACACCACTCACCTAAGGTTTTTGCAACAAAGGCTTCCCATACTTTTGTAAAAACCGCTGCCTTTAATGCTACGACTTCACGCTGCTGGTACTGGGGGTGGTGAATGGGTTTCAGTCTGACCAGAGAAACGCGAGTCTTAATTGTTTTGTTCTGAAGTCAGTATGGGGTCATTTTGATCCAGACACTGATTAATGAAACTTGGAGACCAGAGGGTCAGAAAAGGCTCAGAGTGAAGCGAGAATGATAAGCCTCAGTGATGCCTTTCTTTACTGTCTCTGGGTCTTGACTGTCAGGTTCTCGGGAGAGCGCTGAGTGCGTGGCAAATGAGGTAGAGCTTCAGATTCAGGCTCACTGCAGCAAAGAAGGTGCAAACAGTGGCTCTAGTGCTGTGACCCCATTTATTCTTGGCAGTAAACGCCAGGTTATATATATCAGTGTTTGTGTGAAAATGGAAAAACACATGTAGCTAAAGTGGTTTTGGGTTCTAGTAGCCAGTATCTGCTCGAGTAGAAGTAAGGCATGGGAGATTGCCACATACCCGATCCAGTTGGGCAGTAAAGATGGTCAAAACCACCCCAGAAGGGAGGGTAAGGTAAGTGTAAGTACTGTTCTTGGGAGGAGTAGTTTTCCACAGTGACATCAAAAGACCCATTATAATATATGCCAAGCCCTGTGAATAGGTCACTGACACTGGTATTTAACATGTAGATGAATCGGTTCTCCTTTCTCTAGTGACTTGGTAAGATAAGGCCAAGACAACAGATCCACTGACAAACAACAGCTAGTAAAATGTATGTGACAATATATTAAGCCATCCACCGTGTCGAGCAAGTACAGAGCAGTTGATGTATTATCCTGCGGATATGTATAATTGTCATGCAGAAGTGACAGATCATACAGATAAAGTAGTCTGCATTTATAGTTCTTTGTCAGTGAACGCAGCAACCTCAGGCTTTCATGAACAACAGGCACTTACAGAAGCTAAATGGTCCGCCAGTACTTCCCAGCAAATTATGCCCAGGTGTGATTAACTACACCAAAATAGCTTTTAAAAGAAAAACAGAAATCATGAATCAACAAACATTGGCTTAAAGACAGACAGAGCACAGTTGGCCAGCCCCCCATAAAGATATGACTGGGTAAGAAAAAAGTATGCTGGCAGGGTGATGATGGAAGCACAATGTCAAATGTGATGCATTGTAACAGCTCCATAATTGTTAACTAGAAAGAAATCTAGTGACTGCATAATAGAACTGGATCAAAATTACACTTTTTCACATTTCTCATATATCAAAATATCCAGAAAAGTTAAATTAGTAAATGTGTGTGAAATGCACAGAAGTAGCTTTCTGGTGCACACTGATAAAAAATAAATTAATTAATAAATATAAGCCTGCGAGGATGAAATAACTACACAATCAAGTAATAAGGGAACACAGTTAAGCCACATTTTCCGTAAATTGTTGCAGCACTGTGTGTGTCTTTGATATATATTTAATAAGGAAGTGAACAAATTTAGTGGCACATCTGAAATTAAATTTAACTCCATGTCAGCTTATTAGATTCATGCATTTTTTCATTCCCAAACCATCCACTTAATCCAGTGTAAAGATGGGGTGAAGCAGTGAACCCTGTATCTGTAAATATAGACTGAAGTATGATGTTTATCAGCCCAAACTACACGAAACCAAATGTAGTCTGCAAGCATGACTGACATTAGGCATATGTAATAAACAGTGAAAAAACACTAGCAAATATTTTCAGCTTCTGTCAAATTGACATTTTACAAAGTTTGGTTGTGAAACATTAGCCATGAATTTGAATGTATTGCCAACACTACAATCAGCAAAAGAATGACTCCATGAAAAATCAAAGGTGTAGCCTGAAACTCAAGTGATTTTTGGCATCTGGAGTGCAAGGCTTAAACATGTATCCCTAAGCCTTTAAATTGGAAAAAGATATTGTGTACTAACTTGTACCATTTTCGGCTCATGTATCCTTTCTGTTTTCCCGAGATGCAACCAGTTTTATATACACCATTGCTGTGGCAAACAGAGAAAAACACTGTGTTCTGTACATAATTTTTCCACATGAATAAACCATTTGCTCATGTTTTATATTTGTGTGTGTTATTCAGGGTTGCTGGGGAGGTTGTGCCTATCCCAGCCAGCAGTAAGCAAATGTCAGAGAAGCAATCATAGATGGGATATCAGTCCTTCATAGGATGCAAACTTTCACACTAGACACACACACGCACACGCACATCACATACACACAAAGTCATACACTGTGGCCATTTGAAAAGATTGCCATTTCAGGTTTTAGCACTTCTTCAGGATGAGGAAAGAAACCAGAGCACCCATTAAAAAAAAAAAAAAAAACATGCACACACATGCAGAATATACAAACTCCACACAGAAGACACACAGCCATGAAATGAACTTGTGAACTAGGTACTGTGAAGCAGCAACTCTATCAAACCACTGTGTCATCCATCAATGATAGTAATAGCTGAAGGTGAGATGCATAGTGTTCTGGTACTGGGGAAAATACTCCTCGATACTAAGTTTATATATCATGGTTTATATGATGTTTGTCTGCCTACTCCCAGTGTCCATTATTCCCTGGACTGCTAGGGATTACTGGGCTCACATTTTCCCTTCTAGAACTCTGAACTCTCCAGACGAGATTATTCTTTGATGAGATCCATTGGCATCTCTACTCTATCATCACTTGTTCACTGAAATGCTCAGAGTAGAAAAATAAAGCAAGGAAGACGGTGTATTTTCTCTTGTTACAGTGTCAGCAAGCTTTGTCTGTAGGCATAAACAGCAACAGAAAAATAAAGGCCTCATCCAATTATGAATGCAGCTCATTGGGTGTGGAGTATAAAAAAAAATACTTCATGATGATTTTCTACCGAGGTCTCAAAACAAAGTTCAAATTACCATTTTCTTAAATTATAGGCAGCCTACACCAAACCAAGGAAATGCACAAAGCTCACTAATGCTATTTTGTATCAGTAATACTACAACTGTTAACACAGTCGTGTCACAATACAGAGATTGTCTGCAGTATCACAGCATACGGTACTGAAACAGGGTGAGAGAGAAACTGGTCATTTGTGATCAGTGCACTATCCCAGTTAACAAATTTAAATAAATACATAATATAAACATATTTATGTATTTATTTATTTACATGCAAATGTATTATCCTTCTGTAATGTGTCTTCAGCACATGTTGCGATTATGACATTTCTACATATTTTGTATAGCTTTTTAGCAAGAGAAGACCAAGACCCATATGCCCTTCTGCAGGATGGAAAGTCAGTCTGTATTCAAAGTTATATCTTAGAAATGATATTATTACTATTATTATTATTATTATTATTATTATTATTATTATTATTATTATTATCCATCATTGTTTTCAACAACTTTAAATCAGAACATTTTTGTGAAGGCTGTCAAAATCAGGAAGAATCTTAAATAAGACAGTGTTGACTTAACAAGGTGTTTCTAAAGCTGAATGATTTTTGAGCATTAGGCTGTTAACTAGATAGGGCTGCATGGATTTCGTGGCCTCTGACAAGTAGATTTAGTTGGCTACTTTTTTCTGTATCTTTTATTAGATTTTTTTTAGTATATAATTTATGGACTTCAGTAAAGCACGATATTTCTCTTGCAGTATACTATGTTAGTTTTTAATCAGATGCCTCTTTTGACTTTCATTTGTATTTGGTTCTTGAACATTTAATGAAAATGTTGTAAAATACATTCCATTAGATATGCAAACAGATAGATGGATGCACACCTACTTATATGAAAATGCCAGCTATAGATATGTGGCCTGACAGGTCTACGTGAATGTTGTTATTAGATATTCCTGCTGTACGTTATGGCAGAAATGTAGGATATCATTACACTACTCACCTGGTTTTGCAACAAGGCTTCCATACTTTTGTAAAAACCGCTGCCTTTAATGCCCGACTTCCGCTGATGTACAGTACTGGGGTGGTGAATGGGTTCAGTCTGACCAGAAAACCAAAGGGGTCTGTGGCATAATTGTTTGTTCTGAAGCCGTATGGGGTCATTTTGATCAGACACTGATTAATGAAACTTGGAGACCAGAGGGTCAGAAAGGTCAGAGTGACGAGAATGATAAGCCTCAGTGATGCCTTCTTACTGTCTCTGTCTTGACTGTCAGGTTCTCGGGAGAGCTGGTACGTGGCAATGAGGTAGAGCTTCAGATTCAGGCCTATCATGGCAAAGAAGGTGCAAACAGTGGCTCCTAGTGCTGTGACCCCATTTATCTTGGCAGCCACCTCTTGTGTAACCAGGTTATATATCAGTGTTTGTGAAAATGTGTAGACCCATATGAAAACACATACAGCTATGGTTTTGGGTTCAGTAATCTGCCTGGAGTAGAAGTAAGGATGGGAGATTGCCACATACCGATCCAGTTGGGCAGTAAAGATGGTCAAAAAACTAATTCCCAGAAGGGAGGGTAGTATGTAGAAAGTACTGTTCTTGGGAGGGTAGTTTTCACGGACATCAAAAAGACCATTATAATATATGCCAAGCCCTGTGAATAGGTCACTGACACTGGTATTTAACATGTAGATGAATCGGTTCTCCTTTCTTAGTGACTTGGTGGTCAAGATAGCCAAGACAACAGATCCACTGACAAACACAATGGCCGTGGCTAGTAAAATGTATGTGATAAATATGGCTAAGCCATCCACCGTGTCAAGAGGCACAGATAGTTGGATGGTCATCTCATGTACAGATGTATAATTCTGAACAAACTACTGTCATGCAGAAGGACAGGATCATACAGATAAAGCAGTCTGCATTTATAGTTCTTTGTCAGAACGTAAAGCAACTCCTCAGGCTTTCATATGAATAACAGGTACCCTTAGAGAAGCTGCAATGGTCCGCTGGGGGCACTTGCAGCAAATTATGCCCAGGTGTGATTAACTATTAACTGCAATTATTTTTAAAAGAAAAACAGAAATCATGAATCAACAAACATTGGCTTAAAGACAGACAGAGCACAGTTGATGGCCAGCTAAACATAACCAACTTCTGCCAACTCAAGAGATCAGTCATCATTTTAAATCACACAATTTAAATATTTTGCTTCATTATTTTCTTGACTTCCATCTCCCGTCTTTTCTAATAGCATCTTCAGTTTTTTGCATGTGAGCTGTCAGAGCGTCTGTCAGTTACTGCAGAAGATTAAGGGTATGATCTGCTTCTCGAAATTCGGGGTTTGAGTCTGTCAGCCTCCATTTGACTAGTGGACAAATTCTGCAGAAATCACTTCAACAGTGCTCTGTGGAAATTGAGAAAATGTGCTAGGGTCCTCTGTGACCTCCTGGACCACATGCTTAGTAGTTGCTATGACCCACTGGGCTACTTAAAATCTTGCTCTTCTGTCACTGCAAATGCATTCATTAAAAACGTTTGCTAATTTGACTATTATGTTATAGTAACACAAGACTTACTTTTGCATTGTTCAGAGGTTTTATTGTCTGTGACATTTATACAGTCACCGAGCTTTGTTTTAAAAGGAATAATCGTGATATGTACAGAACAATACTTGCATGTGCAATTTGCCAGTTTTACATAGATGAGTAGCTGTGAGTAGCCATCCAGGCATGTGTTAAAACAGGTTTGACAGTTGTGAGATTCCCTTTCAAAGGATTAAGGCTGCAATGATAGAAAGAAACTGGAGTCACTAAGGCAGCCTATGCTTTACTTATGTGGTGTACATTTTTACTATGTCTATATTTCTTAAAAGAAAAAGAACTGGTTCAGTTTAAATCAAGGAATATGTATCGATTTCTCAACAAGAAGGCTACCAGACATGATAGTCAAGTAGTTGGTTAATGAGAGCTCACTTATTTTTCAGGAAAAAAGTGCAGTTTCTTGATTCCTTTTTTGTGTTTTGGTGGGTTTTGAAAAAGAACAAAAAAAAAAACAATGGTGGTTCAGCTTGATTGTCACCTTTGAAAAAACTGGATAGGCTTAAAATGGCTTGCAAAGGCAGTTAGCCTACTATTTATCTATGAACCTATGAACAAGCCTTCACCAGACATGGGAGCATACAAGGTTTGTACTCCTTGTTGCAGTACATTAAGCTGTTTGGGTCCTACCCTGCTGCTGCCAGGACTTTTTTTTCCCCTACAGGTTGTGTGGTTTTATGAAATAGGGTAGAAATCTGTGCTTGTGCAGACTGTGAGTGTTTCTTCGTACCTGAACCTGTTTTTGTCTGTTTTAAAACTTTGCCAACTCTTTCAGGCCCTACTACCCTTCTTCATTGCTTTATCCTCAGCTGAACCTATGGAGCAGTTACCAGTCTCCATGGTTCTTACTTCTCCAGAACAGAAGAAGAAAAAAGGCAGGCAATCCTTGGGTGTCAGGCAAGCTCCAGTTGTGCCTCAGCCGCTGATGTGTGACTCTGTTATTTCCCATCTAGGTACCTCACACTACTCATCTTTTTCCACCCAGTCCATCTGCTGTAGCACCTACAGCCACTGAGGACCTAGGATAGACTCACCATCTGCAGTTGTAGGGATGCCCTCCAAGAACAAAGGAGAACCACTCTTGTCAGTCTTAGGGAAAGGGGCAAGTGCTTTACGTAACAGCTAGATAATAAGCTGGGATCCCAGGAAAGTATTATGGAAATACGTGGGAGAAAAGTTCACAAGTGAAGGAACTCTTAATAAGGCACACTCTGTCAGCAAGATCCATGCCCATACAATTTTAGACACTCTTGGTAACCCCACACTGAGATTAAATTGTACACTGGCAAAAGGAGTGTTCTGATGATGTTTTATTTGCATTGTTAATGGATGAAAGTGCTCAACAAAAAATTTTTACAGTTCAGTACTTAGATGTGTTTTTTCATCTGCTTGGGAGTATTATAGATGCAAAAGGAATCATGTGTTTAAAATCCCAGTAGAGTGTTCCTGTTTTGAGTTGGTGCTTTTCCAGGGAATGTCCCTGGAAAAGGAAAGAAAATGTAAAAATGTTGCTTCCCCTGTTCCTATTCTCAAGGAGGGAGAAGATATGCTGAGATTTGCTAGGGAGGTAATTTCTGTTTTTTCTTCTTCCAATTTCTGTCCTCTGCAGAAAAGAAAAAGGTGTTTTTAATCATTCCCTCTGCCTCAGTGACATTCTGATTTATCTATCAAGGTAAGGCCATACTGGTCAACTTTCTAAAGCTCAGACTCCTCCCCCTCTCTCTTTCTGCAACATCTGATTGGCTGAGAATATCCTGAGAGGGAAGCCTTCAGCTGTCACAGGAAGTAAGCATCCAGTCTTTTTTCTGCTATCTAAAGAAGAAAGTCCTATGACTTTTGACAGGATCCATTGCTGATTTTTCTTGCTAATACCTTAAATAAGCCACATTTATGGACCTCCTTCACCTCAGTTTATTAGCAGATTTATATTTTCTTTCTATTTTTAAGTTTATTTAACTGTGGTCAGTTGTAAAGAATTCTGAATGCATTTCAAACCATTTTTGTTATAATAGGACAGTTTTGCAGAGCAGACATAGTTAATACTAGAACTTTTAAGTGCTTAGTTGTGATACATCATCCAGTGCTGTCAGTTTATTACTCTGGCTGGTGTTCACTCCCCTGACTTGATGCAACCTAACTCTGGAGAACCCCTATCATATCCAATGGCACCTTAAAAGAAATAAAATGCCTCAGCCTACAATTAGTGATTCTGTCTAGACCACTACACTGGCAATAGATCACTTACCTTTTGCCCTGTCTTCATGTAGTGTAGCTTTGCAGGCCTCTTTGGAAAGACGTTTAGCCACATCCTCTGGGGCTGTTCCAGTACCTGGTCCGGGTATTGAACAACCGAATAGTTTGGATGTAGGAGTAGTCTGGGGTAAGAGACACCTTGCTAGACATAATACTCTGTCCCCAGATATTTCATCTAGCTGTGAAATTCACAAGAAAAAGAAACAGAAGCTTCATCATAAAGCTGATAATCAGATTATAGCTGCTTATAAGTCTGACCTGTTTTCCTTGGCTGAGATTTCACAGATAGCTAAATGTTTATCATATTTATCACTGCTGCAGTAGCCTTAGTTATATGGGTTATATTCTGCCAAGGATATAACAACCTGCCAGCTTCCAGTGCTTCAGGACACCTTCCATGTGCCCAAAACTGTCAGGCAGCTCAAGCTGAGCTGACTAAAAGACAAGTTTGGGCAGAAAACCATTCAGAGCTTTACTGCCCCTGAAGAGTACGCTCCTCTGAGACTTCGAGGATTGACGATAAGCTTGTGCTTTCCTTTTCCGGGAAGATAAGTTCCCTTTGGGGGGAACCTTCCATTTTACAAATAACATCTGTTTTATCACTTTCCTCTTCAAGAAATTATTTTAAAGCTAGGAATTTGTGTTTTAATGGACTGCCACAAGATTGTTTTCTACTATTAAACAGGAGCACTCTTTTTTCCTGTCACTTTTTGAAGTTGGGTAAAGTAATGGAAAACCATTTTTCTGTGAATAAATTGTGTTTATTTTAATTTGGGGGCTGACAAAGTGTTTTTGCTGTGTTTTTCTGTGAAAATATAACTTTTAAAAATGTAGTTTTGCTGACATTTGCTGCTGGTCTTCTCTGATGATGAAGCACCATTTTTGACTTGACCATGAGGCAAACTACCAGTGCCATAGTCATCCTTCTTCCAGCCACAAAAAGATAAAGCTAAGCAAACAACCTTTGCCACCACAGCAGGCTAGCATTTTGCCTCAGCTGCATGTGAGTGACTCTGCTGGGACCATTTGTTGTACCTCAGACCATTTATCTATTACCCCAGATTCCTCTGGTACTGCACCTTCAGCCACTACAGACTGGGGATTAACCATGACCTCTGCAGCTGTTGGGGTCCCCTCAGTGGGCAAGGGAGAGACACTCTTGTTGGTCTTGAGAGAGAGAACAAGCAAGCCTTTCCTGTTGTGTCAGAATGCTGTACCTGTCACTGAAGAAGCTGCCCCTTCCATTAGTAACATGGTTGGCCCCATTTTTCCTGTCAGCAAGAAACAGAAGACTAAGCATGTCTCTCATCCTCCTCAAATTTCATCAGTTAGGAGTATTTTACTGGGTCTGGCTCAGTACTCATGGTATTGATCAATCTTGTAAAGCAGTTTCTGGTAAAAGAAAGAGAGATGCCTCTTTTCATGAAGACATTCAAGATTTTGCATCTGAACAGGAAGATGAAGGGAGAGACACTGGGTTTTCTCCTCAGATTTCTGATTCAGACCCAGAGGGGACCTCAGTTTCTAATTCTCCCCATTAGGATTTCTCTTTATCCGAGACTATTGTTAAAATGTGCCAGTGTTTTCAGTGGAAGAACACTGAGGTTTCTCACTCTCTTAGAGAATACCAAGTTATTACAGAAGGGATTCCTAGAACCTGCACCCATTCCTCCTGTTCTGTCTGATTTAGAGGGTGTGTGTGCTACTGCCTGCAGTTTTCCTGACAGTCATCCAGCTGCCCCTAAAAAGGCAGATAGGATGTATAATGCTCCTCAGTCTTTTACGTTTTTGTACACTATTCCCAAACCTCACTCAGCAGCTTTATCTTTAGTTAATCCCACTGCTTTTAAACAATAAGTTAATTCCAATCATATTCTTTCTGATAAAAATGGGAAAATTATTGATAAGTATCAGGGAAGTGTAAACGTCTGCAACTTTGAATTCAGAATTTTCAGGTGTTAGGCTCATATGTTAAAGTTTGTGTTGACTAACTGTGAAAGTATTGGGAATGTTTTATCTGCATTTTCTTCTTGTGAGGAAAAATCTGCTTTAAATACTTTAGTTTCTTTCATTGCACAGTTCAGTACTCATTGGTTATAGTGTGTGTATGACTCTGTTGATACTTCTTCCAGGTATATGGCTACTGGTACTGTTTTGAGGAGGTTTGCATGACTGCATTCTCAGAACCTCCCAGATGATGGCAGTAATGAGATTTTAAATTCCCTTTGGATAGAGATTTAATTTTTGGCTCCTCTGCAGCAGTAATGATCTAGAAGTGTGATGAAAGGAGTCTCTATGATTTTTCATCCCTTCTCTTCCAGAGTTTCTAAGGGACTCTCTAACTCCTCATCCAGTTTTGGCAAAAAGCAGAATAAACTGTCTCAACAAAATACAAGTAAACAATCATTTAAGAAGAAATAGCAAGAGGTTGCCAAAAAGAAGCAATGAACCTCCCAAATCTGAAGGCAGTCCAACAAGTCTGAATTACCTGTCAAGAGATCGTGTGACCCCCTCCCACCCTGACCCCTTTAACCTTCCAGAAAGTCTGATTCTCCATTTTTCTCTTTGGCAACAGATAGTTTCAGACATATGGGTTCTGAAGATAATTCATCAAGGTTACAGATGGCAATGGGTGGAAATTCCTCATTTCCATGGTGTCATTCCTTATTCTCCAGATCAGACTCTGTTGTTTCACCCAGTTGTTCACCACATGCTGTAGCAAGTATTGATAGAACCATAGAACCAGTTCCTCTTTCCCAGGTGAGAAGGGTTTTTATTCAAGGATGTTCTTAGTGCCAAAGAAAGAAAATACTTGTAGGCCAGTTCTGGATCTTTCTTTCCTAAACCTGTTTGTAATAGTGCCCAGTTTCAAAATGATGTCACTTCACAATGTGTTGCCTCTTCTTCCTCTTTCAAGTTTCCTGGTGACACTAGACTTAAAAGATGCTTTTCATCACATGCTATTCATCCAGGCTTCAGATATTTCTTAAGGTTTTGTGTGTCTGGATCACATTAACAGTTCTCTGCCTTACCACCTAGTCTATCCACTGCACCAAGAGTGTTCACAAAGTGTCTAACTCCAGTTATAGCTCATTGCAGGCTACAAGGCATCCACATTTTTCCATATTTACATGACTTGCTTATCTTTGCAGAGTCTTTTCCAAAGTGTCAGGAATCTCTCTCTCTCTCTTTGGAAAAACATGTCTTGCACAAGTTGAGAATCCAAGAGAACATTCAAAAGTCTTTCTTGACTCCTGGATTGTGTTCCTTGGATGACAACTAGACATCTCGATTCAAAGAGCTTTTCTTCTACAGGAAAAAAAATAGATCTTTATCTAGATTTATTTCTAATGTTTCCACTTAGACTTCGGTCACTGTGAGGGAATACCTCAGGATTTTGGTTCTCATGGCATCTATGATTCTTGTTGATACTCCTGGCAAGACTCCATATGAGAAAGATACAGTGGTACCTGAAATCTCTTTTGTTCCAGCATAAAAAACTTTTATCTTTTTCAAAACCCATTTTTCTAGAAGAGAAATCATTTGCTGGAGACAACAGATATCCTTAAATCCATCTCGCCTATTCTCTCCCCCTTCTCCAAAGCAGTCAGTTACCACAGATGCCTCAGACTTTGCTTGGGGAGCAGTTCCAGGAGGGATAAAAGTGTGGGGGTATGGGACCTGATGCTTGCCCTGATCAAGGCACTCAACTCTCAAAACCATCTTTGGTCCCCAAGACCACTTAAAATGGTTCCAAACAATACCATGGTCATGGTCATGGTGTACATCTGCAGGTGAGGAAGAACCAGGTCATAGCCCATTTGCAGACTAACGATGTTAACTTGGTATATAACTTTACAGCACAATCTCACTCTGACGGTATCCTGCTTTCCATAAGAACAAAACTGTGTGTCAGACAAGCTAAGCAAGACCTTCCCAAATGGAAACTAGATCAGGGAATCTTCCAAGATTTGATCCATCTGTGAGGAGTTCCTCAAGTAGACCTTTTTTGTCTCCTCTCTGAACAATCAACTGGCAAGATAGTGTTCCAGGAACCTATACACGAAGACCTGGAAGACAGATGCCTTTCTTTGACTTGGACAGGAATGTTCCTGTGTGCTTTTCCACCTTTTCCCACTAATATCTATAATACTTCTGAAGATTCAGAAGGAATCCCTTAAGAGCATTGTGTTGACTCCCTTCTGGCCCAGGCAACCATGGTTCTTCCTTCTTTTTGAAATGTCCAGGGGGAACTACCGCAATCTTTCTCACAGAATGGATCCATTCACATAAGAACAGGGGTGTTTGATACATCCCAACATCCATCAGCTTTAATTGACTGCATGGATGATAGGGTCTTAGTCCTTTAAGACACCTGTTGAAGATGAGTGGTAGGTACCAATGGAGGCAAGAAAGCCTGCAACTAGAAAATGATATATTAGCAAACAGAAAACGTTTTCTAGTTGGTGCAAACAACATAACCAACACCCATTCAGAGCTAATAAAATAAAGAGCTAATAAAATAAATATTGGCAATGCCAACAGGCAAAAGACTTCAAAAACATAAAAATAAAAATGACTACAAACCACGTAGAAGCTTGTCACTGTTTAATAGAATAAAAATTCAAAGGACTGAGCGCTTTCACCTTTTCATACAACAGGCTTCATCAGAGTAATTTGAAATAAGAATTAACCAACCTTAAGTACAATTGTAATTTAATTAAATTAGATAAAAACTCTGCTTGTTTAAAATTACATTGAACAATGAAATCACAGCAAAAATTATGTTACACCTTAGCAGGAGATCAAAAACACACAAAAAAGCCTAAAACTGTAGGCATTAAAACTATAGTCACTTCAATTTATACATTCTTCACCAAAGACAAAATGCAAAATTGTTTCATTGTGTTGTTATGTTATTATGGGGCAAACAGAACTTAGTACATACTTTTTCCATTTTGTTCTTACAAAACATATCTAACCATCAAACTTGAAGACTACAGGTGCTAATAAAATGCTAATATTGAGTCTTGCTGTAACAGTGGCATTCGATCTCATTTGCCATTTCATCTCCCTCACCTCTACTTCCAATTTAGTGTCACCACCCCTTTCGTCAGTTGGGACCTTGCCAATCACAATAAAGATGAATCTCTTGAAGTTAACACATTTTGTACTATCTGTAAATAAAGCATTGTGTAGGTCCCTATTTTTAATTGCCCTGAGATGTTCACTAATTCTGTGTCTAAGTCTACGTACAGTTTTTTCAACGTAGAAAGTTGCACAGGATATACAAGTAGCAAGATAAACCAACATAGATGAATTGCAGTTACATCTACCAGGGCATTTGATGGAATATCTATAATTGCTAACAGTAACATAGGGACCATCATTAATAAATTTGTAATATTTACAAGCACCACATTTCATCATAAGTGATTTGCGTCCACCTTTGATGTGATTTTTAGGGTAATTGTCTAAAATTTTTTTTAATATTTTTACCCCTACTATATACAATTTGTTTTTTTTTTTCCACAATAGCTCTTTTGTTCCCTGTTCTATACAGGTCTTCCAGCATCTACTGACAATTGAACATATATTCGATGACTGAGCATTGTAGCGTAAAACATTACATCAGTAATTCTTTTTCTGACAGACATTTGTAACTGGTCACTGTCTGTTTTTAAGGTCTAAAGGGTGGGTCCTGTAAATTTTTGTGGATTTTGGGGATCCCAAACACCTTTGGTATCACTGGATTTTCAACCATTAAAAATCTTGAGTCAGATTGATCAACAGGCCCCTGAAACAAAGCATCCAAGAGAAAATAGTCCTCATATATGCCCTGCTAACTTAATTTCTAGAAACCCTGAAGTAAGTGGAAGAGTCATTAAGTATATTAAACATTTTGGAAATGTAATCTATCTGGGTCATGATTACTAAGCCTCCCCCTTTGTCAGGTTTCATAATTCAGTTGTTTTTATCTCTAGCCAAATCATTAAGAACTTTTCTTTCCTCCTGTGTTAAATTAACACACATTATTTTTAATAGACAGATCTTTTCTGATTTCAAATTCACACATCTTTTCAAAGAGTGATGTTTCAGATTTATTGGGTGGAATGAATATACTTTTGCAATGTAAAGAATTTGGCTTATGATTGGTATTTAACTGGCAACTGAAACATAATCTCAGATTTAATTGTCTCACAAACAATTTCAGACTGATCAACACATCAGCTATATCAGATTTAAAATCAGGAACAATTCTAGATGCACATCTTGTATTGTCAAATCACTAAAGCTGTAAACAGTAACACCATGTTTAGTAATAACATCACATACTCCACAGTTGTTACTATTTGTTACATTATAACTGAATCCCTTGAGAGTCAAAAGTCACATTAAAGTCAGAGGTAGTTTCAATGGAAACATCAGACATTTCCCATATTGTCAATTGCGTCTCCTTCTCCCCCCTCCCCATTGTCTCTTGTTGTAACACCCGTTGTTCTGCTGATTCCTCGAGCCTCTGTAAGTCTGATTCCTCAAATGTTCTGATCTCCTTAACTGGGGTTCTTGGTCTAAAAAAACTTCTTCATCAAGTCCTTCATCCATTGCGTTCCCCTCAGTAACTGGAGGAATTCAAACATTGTTGTCATTCCTCCTTTCATCGTTATAAGAAACATTATTTGTGTTTTTGTTTTTATCTTGACTGTTAATGGGGTAAGCCTGGTTATTCTTATATTCGGCTGTATCCCTGTTTAATTTTCACTGCTTTATAATCACATTTATTTTAACAAAACCATCTAAATCCTGTAACACTTTCTGATAACTATGATTGAATTGCACAAAAAGCAAGTCATTTGCTATACTTTGATTTAAAACAGTAATTTATTTCTGTAGTGCGCTCAACTTACTTTGGTTATTGTGGATTATACTGTCCAACATCTCAAATCCTGCTTTATCAAATAAAGTGACCAGCTCATGGAATACTGTTGATCCTGCCTGTATACCTAAACGCAGTTTCCAAAGCCTAAGGCCCTTTGGGACTTGTTTGAGCACCAATGACTTGCTAAAAAAGGCATTATCAAGTTGAAGGGACCTATACCTTTTACATAACTTCTCAAAATTGAGAATTAGATTTTTTTAAGATGGCAAGAGTTTCTTTCTTCTCCTCCCTTCGAAAAGATCACTTCTGGAGCCTGGAACCAATTGATGATGTCACTTCCGCTGTGGTGGTTGTGGCCGGTTGCCATAGCAACACTCGTATTCTCTCTTAATACAGGAGAACGAAGTGCAAAAAGTTCACCTTGAGTACTCGTTAAAGTAACGTTTTCTCGATTTTCTGTTTTTCCTTGCACTAGTAAAGCTGACAGTTTCTGCACCAAAGATAATAACTCTCCAATAAGTGCCTCCATTAAAAAATACGATACAGGACACTGCTTCACTATGTGGCAGGATACTATAAACTTAATAAAATAAATAAAGGCAATGCCAAGAGGCAAAATACTTCAAAACTTAAAAATAAAAATAAAATAACGATCACAAACCACCTAGAAGCCTTTCACTGTTTAATAGAATAAAAATTCAAATGACTGAGCGCTTTCACCTTTTCATATAACAGGCTTCATCAGAGTCATTTGAAATAACAATTAACCAACCTTAAGTACCCATTCAGCACTATTTGTTCTCTGTATTTACAATATTTGTGTGATTTGGTATCCTGTGGCATCTCTTATTCATCTGTTAAGGTTCATTTATCATCCATTTCAGCATGGCTATCCATGCAGTCCTCTTTCAATGCAGTCTTATGTCAAAATGTTTTTGAAATGGGTTTTGCATAAGAGGCCTCCTAGAAAACAGGTGGCCACTCCTTGGGATTTTAATTTTGTGTCAGAAAAGCTAAAACCTGCTCCATTTGAACCACCTACGCTGGCTGACTTGAGGTTCTCGATATGGAAAACAGTTTTACTGATTACTGTGACCTCTGTACAATCACTTATGGTGAGTCATCCCTATCTCATTTCCATATGGACAGCTTTTCTTGAGAACTAATCCTTTTATGCCTAAAGTGGTGTCTGAGTTTACTTTGCACCAAACTATCCATCTATCTGTTTTCTTTCCTGAACCTAAAATGAGGGCGAAAGGATACTCCGTACCTTGGAAGTCCACAGACAACTCAGGTACTATCTTGACAGAACTAAATCTTTCAGATCTTTAGGTCAATTGTTCATTTCTTGTGAAGAAGGGACAACCTGTATCAAAACTATTTTGTTCCTCCTGTTCCTCCTTTATTCCAATGGAACCTCATCAAACTAAAAGGCTCCATAATATCAAGCCTTTTAAATAGCAAGACACCTAATCAAAACCAACATAAAAGTTTCCAATTAATAGTTAAAGACATATCTGTTAAAAAATCATATACGTTTAAAAAATTGTTTTTTCATTCATCAAAATTCTAATATATTTAAACAATTATAATACACATAATCAGTATTAATAAAAGTCAATCAGTACACTTTAATGCAATCATAATAAAAACATAAAAAACAAATGTTGTGCAACATAATTCAAAGTTTAGCAACTCTTAAACTCAATGTGTCTTACCTTAAGGGGAACACCATTTTAGGGGAAACAAAAGTTCCAGCTGATTGTGGGAGGACTGATGGTTGACAAGCAGAGGGGGATAAAAAGCATACAGAATATCACTACTGATGCCATGTTGTGGTTGTTATCAATATTTAGCAAGGTCAAAATAAAAACTCACTTTAACCACTGGAAATCTGCCACATTAATCTCACTGCACAAAACAGCTCATCAGTCAAGATAGGACAATAAAGACAATTGCAATCCTTCCCTATCCCCTTAATGTTGCTTGAACATGTAGCTATCACCAGCTACTAAATAACAGCATCCTCTCAACATGGCTTCAGATCTTGCCATGACACTGAAACTGCTCTTTTTAACATCACTAATCATCTCAGACAACTCACGGTAGTTGATACACTGATGCAGTCTTTTCTTTGACCTGTTAAAAACATTTGACATAGTTAAACATGATCAGATGTAACCATATCTCATTTCAACAGATGACCTGCCTAGCTGGTTCTCCAGGGCTCTGTCCTGCAACCCCCATTGCTCACAGTATCTATTACCAGCTCTCCTAAAGTATGTCAGCCAGCAGGTATCATTCAGTTTTAAATCTATCCCCATGGCTATTAAATTCCACCCACATCCTAATGAAAAATAGACACAGATCATGGAAAACATGGACCAAAACAAAGCTCCCTGCAGACTTGCTAAAATACAAAGAACTTAGAAATTAGACCAAAAAGCATATTAATAAAGATAAAAGAGACTTCTACTATAATCCACCCTCAGCCTTGAAATCTAAGCCCCAAAATTTTTGGAACTCCTTAAACCACATACTACATCCTGGTGGTCCTTGCTCCCCCAGTCCTTGTCCTGATAACACTCTCAAAGATACTGCCTCTACCTTCAACACATATTTCATTGACTCTATATACACACTATTTAATCCCAGTGCCAATTCATCTACCTTTAACATTCCAAACCACTCTCTATCAAATCCCACTATACTCTCATCAAATTATTTTTCCCTCAAACCTGTACCCACTAGCTACATCAAATCCCTACTTTCTAAACTCAAGCCTTGCTCAGCTTCTACTGACAACATTCCTTCCCTTTTCCTTCAGTTAGCTGCTGACTCTCTTGCTCTCCCTGTATCTATCTTAATCAACCGCTCCATTTCAGAGTCCAATGCCCCTTCCATATGGGAAAAATTCTTCACTCTACCAATGCATAAAGGAGGTAACTCCTCAGACATCACTAATTTTAGACCAATTGCCATCCAATTTCTTCTAACTAAAGTTCTAGAAAAATGCATACATAAACAAGTTATGCACTACCAACTCTCTGAAAATCTGCTTACACCTACTCAACATGACTTTAGACCAAAGCGTAGTACTATTACTGCCCTACTATCATTCCTTAATACTATAGCCCTTGCCAGAGATAACAACAAACATGTCTCCTGCCTATTCTTTGATCTCTCCAAAGCTTTTCACACTGTCTCTCACCCTCTCCTTCTGCACAGACTAAACAACCTTTACTTCTCCCATGCTACTGTTGCATGGTTTTCCAGCTACCTCACTGACAGATCTCAAGCAGTGAAGTGGCAATCTGCACTCTCCTCTCTCAGTTAAAATGGGTGTCTCTCAGGGTTCCATCCTTGATCCACCACTTTTCAACATCTTCACTAATCTTTATTCTTCCTGCCCACAGTCATAACTGGTCCAATATGCTGATGACTCTACTGTCATCATTATTGCTGACTCTCCCTCTGAACTCATCTCTACAACACAGACTTCCTTTAACTCAGTAGAAAACTGGCTCTCTGATAACCAGCTTATCCTTAACCCAAAAAAAAAAAAAACAAGCTACTGCTTTTTCTTCCTAAAAACGACAACCACATTAAATCCACTTTCACAATCCTGTCCCTCAATAACACACACATCGAGGTGGAAATAGCACTAAACTCCTTGGTGTCATCATTGATGACCAACTTAAATTCGATACACATTAACAACTGTACCAAGAAAACTGATCAGAAACTAGGGCTCCTCCACCACAACAAAAAGTTTCTAACTAGTGAAGCTAAAGTAACTCTCTCTTATGCATACCTCCTACCCAGTCTATTTTATGGCTCTCAAATTCTTACTTGCCTCAACTCCACACTCCTTGCCAAACTTGAATCGACCTACAACAAGATAGCCAGATTTGCAGCACATCAAACTTACAAGTCACATCACTGTCTCTCACTGTCTCTCACTCAAACACCTTAACTGGCTTGAACTACCTCACCAGCTTCTTCTCCCTCAACTCCAGATCATCCACTCCATCTTTTATCGGCCTTCTTACTGTCCTACCCTATCATCTGTCATCTCTCACTATTCACCTGCTAGATCCCTCTGGATCTCTAACCTAGATTGGCTACAAATCCACAAACCTAAAACTACAAAAGGATGTATTCTCTATAGCTATAATCCTTCCAAGGCATGGAACAAACTCCCACTAGATTTCAGGTTACTCAAGCAACTTAGTCAATTCAAGCTAGCCACTAAAGAATACCTGTTAAGCCAATGGACCTGCCTTTGTACCCACCCCTGTTAAACAGCTTATCAACCCTAACTGCACACCTCTATCTGCTCCCAACTTATGTAACTGTCTCTACCTCACTAGATGTTGTCTCACAGTAACTTCTCTATCCTAAGCACATTATATATATTTTCATCTGCATAATGTAAGATTTTACATCTGGTAACAAAACTATTGTTAGTCCTTCTGAATGACGTAGGATTCTAAATATGACAAACATAATGATTAGTTTATTGGAGTAAATCCTTGTTTTTTTATGTATATGTTATTTTCTGTAAACCAGTTGTTGATTGTTTACTTATTTTTGTAAATGATAATCTGTAGAACATGTGGAACTTTTCTCCCCAGGCCTCTGCTGAAAAAGAGCTACTTAGTTCAGTCAGACAAACCTGGTCAACAAATGTAAAATAAATAAATAAAAATAAATAAATATTATGATGAAGACATCACTTTATATTAGTCTTTCCAAAGCAATAACTGAAATTGAACTGAAATTCCAAAATTAATTTAATTAAATTACATAAAAAATTTGAAACTCAAATCCTCTACCCCAGGATTTACTGAACTCACCCCATCCCAGACACCTTAGTTCTTGAAATTACATATTCCAACAACATACATCCTGAATTAGTATCTCACTTCAAACTGCTTGGTGTCCATTTCAACCCATCTCTGATGTTTGATCTCTACATTAATATGACAGTCAGAAAATTCAGCCATAAATAAGGCTTTCTGTAACACAACAAATTGCTTGACACCAAAAGATAGACTTGTAACTGTCATTTCTTTCATTTTACTCGCTCTCTTGTACTGCTTATCCCACTTTACTAACCTTAGCTCTTAACTGACAAACTTAAAACTGCATATTGTAGTGCTTAGTACAAAAGCAGCCTCAGTACAGTAGCAGCATTGACACAGCAGCAACATTAGTACACCAACAGCATTAGCACAGCAGCAACATTAGCACAGTAAAAGCTTCAGCATAGCAGCCGCAGCATTTACACAGCAGAAACTTCAGCACAGCAGCAGCAGCATTAGCACAGCAGCATTGGCACAGCAGCAACATTAGTACACCAACAGCACTGGCACAGCAGCAACATTAGTACACCAACAGCATTAGCATAGCAGCAACATTAGCACAGTAAAAGCTTCAGCATAGCAGCAGCAGCATTCACACAGCATAAACTTCAGCACAGCAGCAGCATTAGCACAGTAGCAACATTACTACATCAGCAGCATTAGCACAGCAGAAGCTTCAGCATACCAACAGCAGCAGCATTAGTACATCAGCAGCTTCAGAACAGCAGCATTAGCACAGCAACAGCATTAGCACAGCAGCTTCAGAACAGCAGCATTAGCACAGCAACAACATTAGCACAGCAGCAGCTTAAGAACAGCAACAACAACATTATCACAGCAGCAGCTTTAGCATAACAGGAGCTTCAGAAGAGCAGCATTAGTACAGCAGCACTTATTGTTTATACATGCTGCTTCCTCTCAGCTGGTAACACAATACAGCGGCAAGCAGTGTGAATGAAAATATTATTGGCAATGTGTTACATACTACCAGCTAAGTGACCAGCTGGAAGACATTTTCTGAGTGGAGATAGATATTATACAGGCATTTGTTTACATATGCTGCCACAAAGAGGATCTGGAAGAATGCATAGACTTCCTTTACCAGTGCACACTAAGGTGCATGTAGCACTTAATACATAAGCTATAGCCAGCTTTTAGAGACAAAAAAAGGGCAGCTGGGCATACAGAAGGTGTTGGCCTGCAGAATACTGAATATATGCCTTGATGTAGTAGTTCTTCATCAGGATGAGCATATCTGTTTTCCCAAAACACTAGGAGGGAGAGTGTCACCACCAGGTGTTGCTTCTATAACATTATTGGCCTCTCTGGTGTTTGTGGACAACATTTGTTCAATAGGAAGGCCTAGCTTTCTTTGAAATGCCAGGTAGTATGTAACATACAGACTTTGATAGACAGTGTATCTGCATAACAGCCTGGCAGTGCCCATAATTCCCACATCTATCATACAAGTCATCTGTATCTCTGCTTCTTTCTTATTGAAATTCCCTAGGGACTTGTGCTTGGAAACTACAGAGACTAGGCTAATCAGACAAATACATAGCCAAAGTCAGTGTGTACAGATGTCTCATCTCTTCCTCCATATATTCCCACTGTGTTTCTGGTGATGCTGGAAACCCACTGGAATCCTGGTTAATAGTGTTCATTAGAACTACTCACTTACCCCAATGTAGCACCCCGCCCCCTTCAACTCTTAAGTTGAAGAACAAAAAAAAATAGTCTGTTAAAAAAGAAAAAAAAAATCTTTCTTTTTTTCTTGTTTCAAAGAATTGTAGCAAGCTACTTGTTACATTTGTTCTAGAACTTTCCTCACTAGTTGAAGTGGATTTTTGTATTAACATTCATAAATGCTGGATTAGGAAGTGCACTGCTCTACTGTGGGCAGCAAAATGTTTGTAGCACACTGCATGCTACATAATATAATTACTGTGACATATGTAGGCCAACCTTTCATGACAGGAACTCTATACCCACTCCAGCAGCATTGATCGGTAAGCACAACAAAAACTGTCCAGCAATGACAAATGACAGTGAAGCTGAAAGAGAGAGTGAGCAACAGACACATTGTACACACCGTGACAGCAGCAGGGAGAGTACATAGCAGTGCAAATAAAAGGGTGGGATCTAGTCCATCTCTATCAGCATATGCCAAGCAAGCAGTGACAGTGTGATGTTGCACATGACAACCGTGGTGCATATGGTGTTAGTTAAAGGTTATGCTTGTCAGTGCTTGACAGAGTCACACTGCACATCAGACATTGTCACATAAACCACACAAGACAGAGGATGCAGTGAGTCACTGTTGGCATCATTTGCACAAGTAGCAAAGGACAAAAATAACATGTGGCTGCATTCTTATAGGTTCATAAGCATAGCAGCATAGGTGTACACTGCTCTAAAACCACTGGGGTCTTTTTAAGCCTAGCCATGCGACCCAAATCTCTGACAAGTTCTGATACTCTTTGTATTATAAACAGAAGCTTAGGAGATTAAACTTTTACAAGCAGGGGCCTGTGAGATGAACCATTTATAGGTTACCTGTGTCAGTTAAAGGCATGGTGTGAAACCAGGGATGAATTTCTGGTTCCCCATCCAATTGCCAAAGTTATAGTTGAATTGGGTTAAGGAGGAACTCTGCTTCATATGGATGGAAAGCTTGTTCCAGAAAAGGGGTAGTCTCTGGGATACATAACTGTCTCTCCAGCAGGTCCTTTTTATATAACAGGCAAGGTTTACGTCTTCATAACAGGTAATTCTGGAGCTATTTGTTTTGCAGATATGCAGGAGGTCCATCAGGGTGGGATCTGACAATGCCTTGTATACCAGGCATAGATCTCCCCTCAACAGCTTGTAGGAGACATAATACAGAGATAGAGATTTGAGGTGGTCTACATAGGACATGTTACTTATTACCAGCATTGTTTCAGTCTGGAACATCTGTGAATATTTCAATTGTTGGATGTGCCTAGTTCGGTACCTACCAAAGGGAGCATTGTATTCAATGACAGGTCTGATAAATGCTGAATATAGTGGAACAATGGCTTCCTTGGACCTAGATGCCATACTTCTGTTTATAAGTTGTACAACATTTTATGATTTCCTCACTACTGTAGGTATGTCATGGTCAAAGGCTAGATTACTGTCTGCATGTGTCCCTAAGTCCCTGACTATTGGGAAAACTCTCCTGGGTTTCTTGTCAATATGGTAGTTATTTGGCATGGCTGACGTCCGGAAGGAAACTGTTATGCATTTCTTGGCATTTAGTTTTAGTCCATGGCACTGACACCAGTTATTTATTTGAGTCAACCCTTCTTCTTCTTCTTCTTCTTCTTCTTCTTCCTTTGGCTGCTCCTGTTGGGGGTCGCCACAGCGGATCATCTGTTTCCATTTCTTCCAGTCCTCTGCATCTTGCTCTGTCGCACCAACCACCTGCATATCCTCTCTCACCACATCCATAAACCTAATCATAGGCCTTCCTCTTTTCCTGTTACCTAGCAGCTTCATCCTTAGTATCTTTTTCCCAATATACCCAGCATCCCTCCTCAGCACATGTCCAAACCAACATAATCTTGCCTCTCTGGCTTTGCCTCCAAACCTTCCAACCTGGGCTGACCCTCTAATATACTTATTCCTAATCCTGTCCACCCTCGTTACACCCAGTGCAAAAATTAACGTCTTTAACTCTGCCATGTCCAGCTCTGACTCTTGCCTTTTTGTCAGTGCCACTGTCTCCAACCCATATAACATAGCTGGTCTCACTACCCTCTTGTAGACCTTCCCTTTCACTCTTACTGGTACTCGCCTGTCACAAATTACTCCTGACACTTTTCCCATCCACTCCATTCTGCCTGTACTCTCTTCTTCACCTCTCTTCCACACTCACCATTACTCTGAACTGTTGATCCCAAGTATTTAAATTAATCCACCTTCACCACCTCTACTCCCTGCATTCTCAACATTCCTCTAGCCTCCCTCATATTCACACACATATATTCTGTCTTAGTCCTGCTGACCTTCATTCCTCTTCTCTCTAGAGCATATCTCCACCTCTCCAGAGTCTCCTCCACCTTCTGAGACACCTTCTGAGTCAGCCCTTCTTAGAGAATATTAATGTCAGTGGAGGATTCTGTGACTGCTCCTGATCTGCAATCATTTGCAAATCTGATCAACCAAAACCCTTGATTCTGGCTGTGACTTCAGAGAAGTAGATGCCAAAAGGGAGTGGTCCCAGGACTGAACACCGATGACTCCTCTGGTGGCTAGCCTCTCTGTAGAGGTGGAATCTCCAATTCTAGATTTTTGGGTTCTGTCTATGAGCCAGCTGATTATCCACCAGGTAGCATAAGGGTTTATACCTAACCTCTGGAGTTTGTCAACAAAGCCCAAGTAAGGTATTGTGTCAAATGCCTTGACCAGGTTAAGATAGACAGTGTGAACTGTTTTCCCCCTCATCCATTGCTTTGGTCACCTTGTCACAGAACTCCACCAGGTTGATTTGACATAACCTACCATTGATGAAACCAAACTGGAATGAGTCCAGTATCTAGAAGTTTCCTATGTCATTACTGATTATTTCCATGATAATTATTTCCATGGCTTTGAATATGAGAGTAGTGAGACTTATGGATTTGTAATTTCCATGGGCCGTAGATGGCCCACCTTTGTGCAAAGGGATAACAATTGCTGTTCTCCATCGTAAGGCATGGAGTCTGTTTGCAGGCTTCAGTTGAACAGTGATTCCGGAAGGCCAGATAGGTCATGTTTTATGCTATTTAGAAGGCATCCTGGGATGTTGTCATGGCCCACTGAAGCAGTGTTCCTGACCTTAGAGAGACCAGTGAGGACCTGCTGCCTAGTGATAGTTGGGGGAGTTGTATTTGGTGGTATATGGGAGGCTGGAGAGAGGAGAGGGAGTGAATTTAGAGCTGAATTGTCTGTCAGTAGGTTTGTTATGTCTTCTGACAGAGCATAAGTGGCTCCACTAACAATGAGCTCTATGCATAATTGTTTACTGCCTTTGAGGTTGTGGGCATAGCTAAAGAATGTATTGTAGCCCTCTTAGGTCTGGGAGGCCAGATATACCTCAAATTTGGCTTTGCTATACTTTATTTGCCCTCTGAGTTGTTTGCTTAGCTTTATGAGAGTGCTTTTATCCTGCTGGGTGCTTTAACTCATAATTTTTGCCATGATTTTCTTCCTTCTGTTATATAGCCTATTAATGTTGTGATTCCACCAGGTAATTTGTTTTTTAAGTTAGTTCTGTACTTATTCCTAGTGGGTACAACTTCCTCTATGCAGCTATTAACAGGCTTGCATAGTGTTTCTATGAACAGTTCTGCGTAGACAGCAGTGTTATCAGGGTTTAGGGGGGGACTTCAAATTTTGCACATCATCACTTAATAGTAGCACATTTGCTTTAGAGTAGTTTCTGAATATTCTAGGGTTAGCTGGACTTCTGGGTTTTATTTTTCCTTCAAAGGAGACCATTTTTATGGTCTTACATTATCAGAGATGACTTTATACTAGGGGTGTGTGCAGCACTCTCCCATATTAATGAAGACCAGATCCACTATGTTTGTGTCCTTGGCCAGCATATTGACAATTTGGTCTAGGGAGTTTGTGTTTGTAAAACCCAGGAATCTTTGTTCTTGCACATTTGGTGTTGTATATGATTCACAGTTAATAGTGGGGCTATTAGAGTTACCCATGAATATGGTATTGGGTTGTCTCCAGTAAGCGTACATACATATTATGGGTTTCCTGGGCTGTAAAAGGGGACCTATAGCTTACAGGAAAGTGGCACAGGGTTTTTGCTTATAGTGATTTGAATGTGGAGAAGCTTAGGTGTATCATCCTCTTTGATCAACCTTGAGGTATGTTTATTTTTATGTAAATTGAGATACCTCCACCTTCATCCCCTGCCTAAGTATTAGCTGGTCTAAATGTGTGGAAGGCATTACAGCATTGCACTGCTGGGATGCTCTCTGTGGCTTTAAACCATGTCTCAATAACTGCACAGATGTCAGCATTCTCTAGTTTGAGGAGAGCTTGTAGGGAGTGGAGCTTCTTGTTTAGACTCCTGGCACTGAGCAGTAAAATCTTTAGATTTTCTTGGTTTTGATTTGTTTTGTTGGAAGGATTGTTAGATTGGCATTATGTTAGATTGGCATTGCCTAAAAAGGCAGTATGGGGGAAGACATGTTTAGCTAATATTCAAAAGCCTAGAGGGGAGAGGTGCAGACCATCTCTGGCAAATCAGTGTAGTCTGTTGACCATCTCCTTCCATGCTGACAACTATTGCACCCCCATAGAATGACCCCAGAAGCTAAGCTAATTATTAAAGTCAGTCATCTTCTGTTTGTATTGTGGCATCATCCTTGGAAAAGGCAAAATGTTATTCAATGCTAGGCTCATACCAGCCTGGGACACATAATTTGAGAGCTCCATGATATCTGTCTTCAAATAGTCTAAAGAGGTACATCTCAGGACATTTACACCTACATGAACTATGACTGAGTCATACTGATACTTCTGGTCCAAAGACCTGAGTGCATGGATAATCTGATGGATCCTGGTCCTTGATAAGCAACTGACTGTAACTTTCTTCTTATTCAGCCTGGTGAGAGGGACATCAGTGTGTCTTAGAATGGAGTCTCCGTTGATCAGAATGTCGTATAGTGCGGTAGCTTGCCTTTAGGGCTTAGAAGTAGAGGCTGCATGAATTCTGGCTGTATGTGTTGGTGTGGATGTTATTTTTAAAAGAATGTATTTGACGCTGATGGGGGCACTTGTTATGTGTGCTTAATTTAGGAGCTGTTTGGTGTTTAGGAATGTTACATTTAAGTATCTCAACACAGGTGGGTCTATGTGGCTGCTTCAAACTATGTGTGATGGGTGCAGTGTTTGTACTACTGACAACCTGATAGACATTAGGAGTGCATTAAGTGAGAGCTTTGCCTCCAGTGAAGTTGTGTAAATGCATCTCTCACATACCTTATCAGTTTGTCTGGGAATTAGCTGGTTGTCAGTCAACATAAGGTAATTTCTACATTGCCTCAGGATGCCCATATCAACCAATTTGGCAACAGAAATAGTGCTAAAGTTCATACCCATGGCAACTGGCCCTTTTTTATTAGATGGTTGTTGTGAAAATATAGAATAAAGTCAGGATAATTTGGTTTAGAACTCTAGGGGCAGTGCTTGTCACTGAACAAACTAGTTGCCCCATGGCCAACTAGGTATTGGTGAAATTTTAAGGATGCTTTTACAAGGAAAATGTCAATTCAAGGTACCTGCGTCTATACGGGGCAATGCCAAATACTTGAGGGAATCTACTGTAGTAGACCCTAATGGTTTATGAATAAAGTATTTAGGGAGTTGCTCTGATTTTAAGTTAGACAGCAGCAAATCAAACAGTACCTATAGAAAAGAAAGAATTAACTTGATCAAGAATGATGAATAGCAGCGATTCACATAATTGCTTACTGCTTGGCTACTACTAGTGCTGGTCTCACGATGGTATCACACTGGGATTCAATGTTCTTTTGAGTCTTTTCTCACCAGAAGCAAATCAAGATAAGAAGCAGGCTGCACGCTCTTTGGTGATCGGCAGTCTCCTATCAGATGATGCAAGGATCTGTAGGCTTGTTGTAGCATTTTTCAGGTAGATAACTTGAAAAGCAACCAGACCAGTTAGGAAGGTCCCATAGAGACCCTGAGTGCACAATCAGAGACAATAATCAATAATCCCCTGCTCTGCTCATCAGAAACAAAACAGTAGTACAAATTCCAAGCTGCCTTCTATGAAGCAGTCCATCCTGGAGACTGTTTATCACCAGAAATAATGTCGCTTTGCTCATTCTCTCATCAGGAGCAAAACAGAATCAGTAATCCCAAAATGACTACTGAGAAGCAGAATGTGGGCTCTCTGAAGATTGGTGGTCTTGGACCAGATGTTGCAGATGTTTAAAGAATACAGGCAATAGTGGCAACCTGTCACGAGCCATGAAAAACAATAATATAAAGACACCAGTCTTTTATTTCAGTGGTGTTAAACAGATTACTGAAATATATAAGAGAAATTGGCACATATCGACATCTGATCCAAATTTCAAAGAAATTGTGGGCGAGCATCCAAACTTTGTGTTCAAACATAAAAATAACTTGCATAAAATGTTATGCTGCCCTAAGCTCACTTCAAATATAAAAACAGTAAAGTTGGTACGTGTTCCTGTAACCGATGTAAATAATGCGATTACATCGATAATTTGTACACCCCAATACAAGGAAACAGTTTAAATTTAATGTATATGCCAATTGCAACACATGCCATGCTGTGTATTTACTTACTATTTGAAATGTCAGTCATTTTATACAAGAACAACTGACAGAAGACTCGGGGATAGAATTAGTGAACATTTGAGTAACACTAAGAATACCAGCAATATGAGTGCCCCAGATAAGCATGTTGCCCACATGACTACTCACATAATTTATGTTTCTAGTAGTAGAGAAATTGGCAGTAACCCTTAGAGAAGGTGATTTTATGAACAAGACTGAATCGTTAGAAACAAGATGGAGCATTCATTCGTATGCGTGCTGATATAGGACATGGCCTCAATGATAAAGCTCCTATATAGCTTTTTTTAAAAGCTAAGGGCTATAGGAAATAGTTACATAATTTTTTAATAAATATATTTTTTAAATGTTAGGTTATATAAGTATTTATATAGACCACTGAAAAAATGTAAGGTTCATATTGAATTTTATTTTTATTGGGAATCAAAAAATGGAGTTGTTATGTATGTATTTTACTATGCATGTCTTGATATGCTTTTAATATTAGTTATTGTTAATACTGGTTTCTGCGGAATTAGCACCTTAATAATGTCAATGTTTTAGCTGTAGGTTAGTTGCTTCTTGTATAGAATATAGTATAGCAATTTCAGTGGAACTAGTACCTTAAGAGTCCGAATGCTTTAACTACAATATAGGTATTTTTGATTGGTTAGTTGCATAAGTATAGGGGTGTATTTAAACACAGTGTTTTACTTGTTTCATTATCTGATGAAGCAGTGTTTTTGATACTACGAAAGTGCTCATACGTTTAATAAAGCTACTGTTTTATGCCAGAGCCTCATCAGTTTTGTTCGTCTGCACTTTGTGGCATATACTGGATTTTTTGGTTAGTTAACAATTTGTTTGTGTCTTCGCTACTGTGTTGCTTGCAGGTGTTAAAGGCAAGATGGAAAAAATTAGGATAATATCCTGAGAATTGCAGTGTGTACTAAAAGTTAGGAAGGTGTGAAAGAGGGGGTAACTCATGCTTTTGGTGTCTAAAGGGAGAGCCACTAATTTTTAAAGAACAAGATGGATTAGATTGGTGTGGGCACTCAGTATTCTGGCTCTATGGACTAGAGTAGGAGGGCAAATAAATTTAAATAGCTTAACGGGAGAGACTTCACAAAATGATTATTTCATGCTTACTTACCATAGCCAATGAAAGAATAAGGGAAAGGAATTATGTGGCCAAATTTACATAAGGGGCAGGCAGCTAGGAAGACAGTGACTTAAGTACACAACACAGCATGAGTTCCTATTATGTTGCCAAAGTTTTACAACTTCGAACATCATATGGTCGAACGCATATGTTCAAAGTTGTAAAACATCAAAAATGTAAAAAAAATAAAAAAATAAAAAACTTACCGGACTGTTGTAAGCAGGGGGGCAAGCCCCCCTGCACCCCCCACGTCAGAGGCTGAGCCACCCACACCCCCATCTCTTTAAATATACCAACTCCAAGACAGCACTACAATGCAGTACTGTACGGAAAGGGAAGATTTCCCTTTACTACACTGTAGCACGATCTCGGAGTTGGTATATTTAAAGAGCAGGGGGTGTGGGGGTGTCGGGTGCTTGCCTCCCTGCTTACAACCATTAATAAACTTAGGTATTCAAAGTTTTACAACTTCAAACATATGGGTTTGACCATATTATGTTCAAAGTTGTAAAACTTCAATAAGGTAATAGGAACCCCACAGCACTAGAGTGTAAGGGTGGGAAAAATCTAATTTCTGGGTGACTCACAAGAGACACAACTTTAGTTTCCTTCTTAGTTTAAATATGCAATAGAAAAAAAAATGCAATTAAAGCACAGTGTAATGAAAATACACCACAATCTACAACACAGAAGAAAGCAATAGAGCAATACAAAATACAAGAAAGCAATATAGAAGGAAAAACAAACTAAGCTTTCCCTTACAGCAGTCTATGACAGAATCTGAGTGAAGTTTTCCAGTAAGGCATTGAAATGTTTTATTCTACCCCATAAATACAGTTTTTGGTTGCTAGCATCAATGCTTCTTTGGTATGTGCCTAACCACAGGTGATTAACTTTAAGTAACATCTGTGTGACTGTTTAAATATGCAATAGAAAACAGAATTCAATTAAAACCTAAAGTAAGGAAAATACATCATAATATACAAAATATAAGAAAGCAATAAAGCAATACAAAATGCAATAATGCTATACAAGGAAAGGCAAACTAAACTTTACCTCACAGCAGTCTATGGCAGAGTCTGAGGGAGCTTTTGCAGTAAAGCCTTGGAATGTTTTATTTCACTCCTTAAGTACAAGGTTTAGCTTTTAGCTCCTCTAATAACTTATACCTGCATGATGCCTTCTGTTTTAATTTGTCATATTTGTCCTTTTCACAGTGTGCCATTCTTGGTTTGGCTTTCTATCAACGTGTTGTCACTTTTGCATACTGCACCCTGTCACATGTTATGTTTATGTTCAATGCATTTTCAACAACTGTGTTTTCATACTTTCTGTTAATTTAATTTTATATGGAACTTTTCTCCCTCCATAGTCCACTGAAAATGGCTTGTGCACAATAAGGACTTCCTAATCTGCATATAATAGCCCACCCATGGCTCAGGGGGTTATGGTCATGACTAAGACCTAGATGACCCAGGATATAAAGGTGACCCAGGTGCTGGAAAAGCCAGCTGGGGGGCCAGAGATTGAGCAGCCAGTGCTGACCCATCCATACTTGAGTGAAGGATAAAGCAGTATTTACAGAGATGGTGACACCTAGAAGATGCTGCATGAATGTATTAAGAACACAGGATTGAGCAATGAATAAGGACCAGCTAAGTAGTGCTTTGAAACTGAGTTGTGATTTGTTGTACATGTGCACGTTTCTATGTTTCAAGGGTCTGCCATTGCAGTCTCCACCTTGACAGTGTGCATAAAGGCTATTAGTTTTAAGCAAATACACCCTGCAAAGTACAAAGGAGTTTTGCTTCTCTCACTGCTAACCCACCGTCTCACAGATCCCAGTTTCTTGGGATTTCCCTCCCTTACGAGGAATGGGTAGTTCAGGGGAAATGAATTTCTGTGGTGCAGTGCATAGTCAGAATTATACAGCGATAGAAAAATATAGTTAAAAACAAATAAACAATAAATACAGACATTTTAATTAAATAAATGCAATCATTGCATGCATTTGCATTGTTGCCTATTTTTTCATGTTAAAACAATTCACTGTGCACTAAAGATGAGATGGCAAAATACTTAAGTATATCAAGCTTAAGTACAGCAGGTATCACATGGTATGTTGAGCCCTTTCGTGTTTGTTTTCTAAACATACTCATATCAGCTTTTCAGATGACTCACTGACCTGCATGCACAGAGAAATGGCATCTCTCTCTGGCCCTGCAGCATACAGGTTTTGAAAATGAGCATGAATCAGTAGACGGGTCTTGTGGAAGGAAAGCATTAGTCACCTGCTGGCCTGCCTTCCCATCTCAAGGGAAGGATCTGGAGACCCCTGGGAGGATATGGAGGTTCAAGCTGTTAGCATGACTTCTTGTACACTCATAGACCCTACGCTCAGTACCGCAAGGAAGAAAAAGTGAGGTAAATTGCCAGCCATTCTGCCTGTTATACATGAAAGTGCAAACAGTAGACACCACTGCATCATTCCACATATTTCTATCTAGCCAGGGAAGTTGGCAGACACATCCACAAGGATAAGGGCCTGCATTTTGCATTCTATCCTCCCAATTACCCACATCTTTACAGCTTCTGATCTCTGAATATTAATGCAAGTAATGAAAAGGTTCAGTTCTCCAAGATATTTGGCGGCCCACCTGATGAAGGGTTACTTCTGGTTATCAGCTAGAAAATAGTCATCAGATGATTGATGAACAAAGCTGAGAACAGACCTTGAGAGACCTGCAAGCATTCTGAACAGCATGTAGGTAGGAAGGGGATACATTTTACAAATTCAAGAGGTGGCTCCTACACTCCAAAGTAGCCCAGCAACTGGAAATTAAGGCCGCAGTAGTACATTCATGGTTTAAAACTAGTGAGTAAGCAGTGAAAAATATTAATAATCTAACTTAGTTAGCTTAGCTGGCAGCAGCTTTCTGTAGATATCCCCTAATAACTTTTATTGAGACATACAAGTGACAAAATTATACAACATTATATGCGTGCGCGTATGTGTGTGTGTGTGCGCGCGCGCGAGTGTGTGTGTGTGTGTGTGTGTGTGTGTGTGTGTGTGTGTGTGTGTGTGTGTGTGTGTGTGTGTGTGTGCCTCTATTTATATATGTTTACAGGTTCATAGGTGTGTACTAGACTAATGACCACAAGGGCCTTTTTAAGTCTAGCCATGCATCCCAAATCTCTGACAACTTCTGGTACCCTTGATAAGTGTAATCAGGGGCTTGGGAGATGACACATTTACAGGCTACCTGTATCCATTACAGCCATAGGTGCCAAACCAGGGATAAATTTTCTGTTCCCTATCCAATTGTCCAAGTTACATTTGATTTGCATTAGGGAGGAATTCTGCTTCTCATGGATGGTGAGCCTATTCCAGAGAAGGGGTAGTCTCTGGGATATATACTTGTCTCTCCAGCAGGTCTTGTTTATATCACAGCCAAGGTTTAAGTGTTTAGAATGGGTAATTCTGGTGCTGTTTATTTTGCAGATATGCAGGAGGTCCATCAGGATGGGGTCTGACAATGCCTTGCATGTCAGGCATGGCTCTTCCTTCAACAGCCTATAGGAAAGAGAATACAGGGATAGGGCTTTTGAGGCTGTCTGCATATGACATGTTATGTACACCCTGTATTCTCTTAGTGGGGAACCTCTTTGGATGTCCCAGTTGTTGGATGTGCCTGGTTAGGTATATACCAAAGGGGGCATTGTACTCATTGATAGATCTGATGAACGCTGAATAAAGTGGAACAATGACCTCCTTCGACCTGGATACCATACCTTTCTTTAAATGTTGCACAACACAGAATGATTTCATCACTGCTGTAGACATGTGATGGTCAAAGGCTAGATTACTGTCTATGTGTGTCTGCAGGTCCCTGACTACTGGGTCAGCTCTTAGGCCTATGTTGGTAATATGATAGTTATCAGGCTGAATGACTTCAAGAAGGATACTATCATGCATTTCATGACATTTAGTTTTAGTCCATGGCTCTAATACTGGTTATTTGTCTGTGTCAGCACTTACTGGTGAACATATTATAAAGTTTACATTTTCTAAATGTCAAACAATAACATGAGTATTTATACTTGAAATACAAATCAACAAAGAAAAAACACAGACACAGAAATCACTACTTTTTATTTTTTGTGAGAGCAAGCCACCAAGACCCACTGTACCCTTCAAAACCACCTGCAACTTATATATACCACCTCCAAGATTGCACTACAATGGAGAAAGGCCAAATTCCTCACTCTCCACTGTTATGCTATTTTGCACAGACAAAAAGTTAATACAGGCCGATCAACTGCATTTTAATAATCTAAACTGGCTTTTTTGCTTTCTACAAAACAGAAATTTGACCAACAGCCATATAAAACATTAACCATTGTCTTGGTGACAGAGTGGCACATTAGCATGTCACCTCAAAACAACAAGTTCTCTGCTGACATTGGCAGAGTCTGTGTTTCTTTTAGTTTTCACTTGGTGCTCCAGTTTCTTCCCACCACTCAAAGATATACGGTAGGTGAAATGGCTAATCTAAATCATGCATAGGTGTGCATGCAATACGGAAGAAAGGCCTAGCAGTCTACTTCTGTTCACTGTGTCTAGTAAACTGCATAGATGGCAGTGGCTTTTCACAGGGTCACTACAGGGTTCAGCTAGGACTCATAAGCTTGGACAGAGTACTCTTTAAGAAAGTTTCTATCCACGTTACTGCAGCTAGACTATGCAGCATAGTATGAGCTCTTCCTTGAGATGACATTATGACAGCAAAGCAGCTGTAGTTTGTATCAACATCACACTTACTGCAGTGGAAATCAGTATAAATCAAATTAAAAATCGGCACACAAGAAGTATGATACACAAATTACCTGACGAAGACTTCTTCACAACTGTGGCTCCTATAGCTTACCTGTTTTTCCTTCACAGATCGCTGTAGTTATCAGGAGGAAAATAAGAAGAGCCTTGGATTTTATCAGCTATGGGCAGTGTGCCATTTTATTTATCTGTTACAAAAGTTTTTTTTTTATGTTTTATAATTGTTTGAACAGCGCTGAAGATAAATTGTTGACTTACAGGACACATGTCTGAAACTTTAAGTAGTGGTAACGAAAACACTCGAACAGCGAGTTTGAAACTGCTTAGTAGACATGGTACAGGGGATAGAACTCAATGCAGATTTTAATAGTAATGCGGGAAAGAAGGAGTGACAGGTGTCATCCATAGGGACCATCACTGATACTGGTCATGCAAAGGGACATGGAAGATTTTCTTTCAGCAGACGCTAAAAGCTCTTGTGCCCCCTGCAGCACCTTAGTAATAGGTGCTAACCCTAACCTTAATGCTGCCCCTTCCCTCAATTGTAACCCTACACCTTAATTTCCTAAAAAGCTTCCCTTAACACTGCCACCACACAAGACATACCCAGACACATAAACATTCACAAACACACAAACAACACTACATCTATCCCTAACCTAACCCTGACCCTAATCATAAAATGCACAAACTCGCACACAACCATACAACACCTATCCTTCATTCATCCCTGACCCTAACCCTAACTCACATACACACGCACAAGCACTCTCACCCCTCCCACCCCAATTACCTGTTTCAACATTTCACACCATCAAAATTTTGACCGCCCAACTATCTGTACCATCGACATTAAATCACACCCCCTACGTTTGTTGAAGAAATGACATTTGACCAAATGCAGGGGAGCCATATATATATATATATATATATATATATATATATATATATATATATATATATATATATATACATATATACATATATATATATATATACATATATACATATATATATATATATATATATATATATATATATATATATATATATATATATATATATATATATATATAGCTATATATATATTTATATATATATATATATATATTTATATATATATATATATATATATATATATATATATATATATATATATATATATTTAATCACTGCATTATGAACTCTGAATAATTTCATATATATGTGTGTGTGTGTGTGTGTGTGTGTGTGTGTGTGTGTGTGTGTGTGTGTGTGTGTGTGTGTGGTTACCCCATTTTATCTTGCAGCATTTGTAACTGAGTGACTATAACATAACACCTGCTCATATCAAACCAGACTGTGATACCAGAAAAGAGAGTCTTTGGGTAGTAGGTAAGCTACATAAACAGGTAAACTCAGAATGCATACAATGGAAAACAATAACCAAATTTGCATATTTATGATGATTTTAACAATGCTATAAATGCCTGGAAAGACAAGATAAATACAAGATATTGAGTAAACAGAGGAATATGACTGAGTTGTTATGTGTTCAACACATGGATGTCAAATTTACCTCGAGTAGAATGAAGTGAAGCTTGAGTGCTGAGTCATGACCTGATGTTAAGAGCTAATAATTAATGAGTTATAATCGGACAGAGGAGATCATATTTGTAGTGCGTGGAGCTTGAATTGCTCCTTGTCCCACCTGTTACAGAAAAAAGTGTAGGAAAGCAAAGTGCTTTACAGATTTGAAAGCTGAGAAACATTTACCAATGGCAGTCATGCTGTGAGCAAATGAAGCAAAGTGTGCCTCTTAAGAACAAATGGATTTAAAAGCTGTTAAACATATATATGGTGTGTGTGTGTGTGTGTGTGTGTGTGTGTGTGTGTGTGTGTGTGTGTGTGTGTGTGTAGGTGCAAGACAAAGCATAGGGTTGACACCTTTTCAAATGCCCAAAGTGGGACATTTTTGGTAGAAATGGTAGATTTTGCAGGCCAAAACATACCCACGGCCAGTACAAAGGACAGAACTTCACTTTTTTGCCTAAATAAAAGCTCATTCTTGTAGCATTTTAGTTGCTTATTCTGTTTTGTATAACATTTAGGTGTTTCAGATACAGAATAACTGTTTTATGCAACCATTACATAAAATATAGGAAATAATTTTGTCCTAAAATCTCAGGAAATTTGCCATTTTTACAATTTTTTTGCGGGACACAACTGTCCAAAGAGGGACTGTCCCTCACAAAGTGGGACAGGTGGTAACCCTAGCTATGTTTGGGTGTGATAATAAATACAGTAAATGGAAGTTTGACGAATGGAAACGTGGCATCGCAGAAATGCGTTTAATTCTCTGAATACCTAGGACTAGGATGTACAGCTTTCTTTGAGCCCAGGCTTACTCTGCCCGAAGAAAACTACAATTTATTTCATGCTTAATCTATGCTTTTAAAGGAAAACTAAGACCGAAACAACCCACCTAGAGAGCCATAATACAGAAGTAGGAGGACAGCCCAAATTACATGAATTGGGAAGTAGTACAGTGAGGCAGGAAGTGAGGAGGGTGCAAATTGGTAGGAGGACTTGTTAAAAAAAAAATGTTGTAGTGAGCGATTTTCCTATCCTTTTAGCTGTAGGGACCAGGCAAATTATTGTGTATTTAAATAAAAAACCTAGAAAGGTTATTTTAAACAATTATGTGTTAGTATATCAAGCTACATTAGAAAACGAGATTTTCAAGTACTTTTTATTGTTATAATAAAATGATAAGGGGCAGTAAACACTGCATAAATGTGGATTGTTTGTGGACAGTCCACAGTAACTAGCATTTTTGATGCTCCTTTATCTTTAAGACTGGCGCAGTTGTAGTCTATCCAGCAAGCAGTGAAAGTAAGGCGTGAAACTAATCCAGCATGGTACACCATTCCGTCACATACATTTGGGCACTTTGGAAGCTTGTTACTCGACATGACACCTCACGTGCCTTCGATCAGTTTTAACAGGATTTGACCCTGTTGCACTGTGGTACTGGTGGGGTCCCCTATAGCAAATTTGAGCGATGTGTAGATCCTACGATTTACGTGTTGTGAGGAAGCAAGCATGACATTGGTTATATGATGGGTGCTGCTACTGTGTGAGACTTTGTAATTTGTGTTAGTATTCTCTCAATTGTTCACACTGTAGGTTGTGACCCATATTGGCTATTGAAGGAATAAGTAGGGGATTGTAACCCGTGTTTTCTATGATATTTACTATTCTTTGTTTTCTCAGTATCAGTACATCAGCATTTAATTTCAATAACTTAGCAAAATGGCGCAAAACCCGGACTTCAAGTGTCCAGTTTTGAATGAAATTGGTAACCGAACAATTTACCAGAAAACCGGACAGCTGGCAACAGTGCGCATGTGTGCATGTGTGCATGTGTGTGCGGTGTTTGTGTGTGTGAGAGAGAGAGAAATAACAGACAGTGAAGCTTCTTAACAATTTTTAAAGCTGCTTTGCTTCTCATCTTTGTTCTGTGATCATACCTCTCAACCTTGAAACATCAAAAATCTAGACAAGGCCCATGAAAAATAGGTACAAATCTGTACGCTGTTTAACATAAAATTTGCATACATAATTATGTAACCCCACCTACTCCAGTGGAATTGTGGGATACCAACTTTCGTGCAAACTGAAGTACAGACAACCAAAATATGGCACCAGAGTCCCCCTGCAGCAATTCCAATGTCCCATTACCTGGCTATTTTGCCCCATTTATCATAAACACTAATGTGTGCATGCTGCTTTACATCTACAATGATTATTTGGATTTTATTTTTACACTTTACAGCACAATGCACAAACACCAATATACATCTGTTAAACAAAGCAATACTGTCTCACAATGAAAATAGACTTGGCATTAAAACTTCTCTGCCCTTGAAACTCACATTAAAATAGCATTGAAACCTACACCGCATCCAAAGAAAATGCATCTGGCCAGTGGTGGATAAAGATTACCTTTGGGTTGTTTTCAAATCACTGGCACCTTGCACACAAAACAAGAAACATACATGTGTTCTTTGATACATCTTCCTTACTTTAGTAAATTATATTCCTTGTATAATACAGCACACTTGTTAGACAGAGCAAGCACATTTTAAATTTATTGTTTGAACAATTTTTCAGTAGGCAATGAAACAAAATGCATGAAACAGTAATGACAAACCTGCCCAATTCAGAACATTTTTGAATTATAAAAGTCTACTTCCACACACACATACACACTCTCACACACACACACACACACTCACACACACAC
>NC_056733.1:780886530-780894030 GCF_019279795.1 Protopterus annectens | reverse complement strand
TCATCCACAGCTCTGATGACTGACTCAGAGAAGTTGATCAAGTTGAGCAGGCGTGATCTACCCTTCACAAAACCAAACTGTGTGGGATCCAGAGTTTGGAGGTTCCCTATATCCTTGTTTTTAGGTCCGTGATGATGTGTTCCATAGCTTTGCATATCAGACTCGTCAGGCTAATGGGGCGATAGTTCCCAGGGTCTGTAGTTGCTCCTCCTTTGTGGAGTGGGATGACTATAGCAGTGTGCCATTCAGTAGGGACAAAGCCTGAGGTGAGGCTGTGATTGAACAGGATACACAGGTGAGGTGCCAGTTCACTCTGTAGTTCATGTAGAACACAGCCAGAGATATTGTCAGGTCCCATAGAAGCTGCATTCTTGGCCTTGGACAGTGCTGTTTTAACCTGTGCAGCAGTAATACTGGGTCCCTGGCAATCTACTGGTATTGTGACTGGTTCCTTGGAAGGGAGGGGTAAAGTTGGCACCGAATCTGTCGGCCAATATATTGGCAATATCTGTTGGCTCAGTATAGGAGGTACCATTGAGAAGTAGCTCAGAGCAAATCTGGGTATTGCCGTGGAGATTCTTTACATAACTATAGAAGGCCTTGTGGTTGTCGTTGCTATCCGCTGCAATTCTGTTTTCATAGCTAGCTTTAGAGGATTTGAGGAGGGATCTCAACTTTTTGTTGATGCTGATAAGGTTTTTTTTCTAGTCTTGGGACTTCACCTTATTCTGCATCAGTTTCCTCCTTCTGTTGTAGAGTTTGTTTATGGCAGGGGACCACCAGATTGGCTTCCTTTTTTGGGAGGAGAGTGTCTTGGTTCTGTTGGGTATAGCGAGATCCATGCATTTGTGTACATGTTCATACAGAGCATTGGTGTATGATTCGGCAATCATGCAACTGATCTCCATTTGCATGGGTGCCGTGAAGTTAGCCACCTCTGTTTTTAGGAGCCCAAAGTTAGCTTTGGAGAATTTTCATGGTAGTTACAGAGGGGGTGGGAGGGATGTGGATTTCCAATATATATGTATGTATACATACACACACACACACACACACACACATGCATATATATATATATATATATATATATTTATTGATTATTATTTAGTTATTGACATTTGTTGACCAGGAAAGTCCACTGGGCTTGAGGCCCATTTTCAGTGGAGGCCCGGGGAGAAAAGCTCCAAGTTACATGAAAATAATTATATGAATTTGTAAGGAAACAATTGCTTATAAAACAAGTGAAATAATACAGAAAACTATCTAAACAGCACATATGATGTAAAAAGGCACAATACAGTAACAATGGGACATTAGCATGCAGGGAAATTATACAGTTAGAAATATTTAACAATACAGCTCAATTTTTTTTGGGGGGGGAAGAGTAGGAAGGTAGAGTTAAAGAGTTAAACTTAAAGGTAAGACAGATATAGTTAGAATCTTATAGCTAGGTGGTGGGAATATGTAGATTATAGGTGGTATGTTTTTAATGGTAGTATTAAAAGTAGAAAGTGACAGAACAGAAAATGTGTTAAGATGGTTGTATTGATGTGTGGACTATGAATCTAAAGATTAGGGATAACTCGTATGGTGTAACAGCATAACATATACATAAGTATATTTGCTACGTGAAACAGTATTGCTAGAATAAGGAGGCTGTGGATATGTGTTGCATGTGCAGCTGGGGTTATCCGTGAGATGTTTTAGTTTTCTTTTAAAGGAGACTATGTTGTCTAATTCTGTAACTGATGATGGGAAGGCATTCCACAGCTTAGTTATGAAATGGGAATAGAGGCAGCTACCTGCTCTTTTACTAGGTTTTGATACTTTAAGTAGGTGTTTGTTGTTAGAGCGTAGATTTTTGGATGGGACGTAAAGTTCAATGATATTTTTCTGGGAAGGGCAACATTCGGGTTTATAAATGAGTTTCTGGGCAAAGGTAAGTTGTGTGTAATGTAGGTAATGTGCAAATTCTAGCCAGTTTAGTTCTCTAGTGGCCTGGCAATTGTGAGTGCGATTTGGTTGGACTGATGCGAATTTTGCAATCTTATAATAACAGGACTGCAATTTGTGTTGCAAACAGTTGTGGAGATTGGTAAAGATAGGAGACCCACATAGTAAGGTTGGAAGGAGAAGACTTTTTGAAAGTTTTATTTGTATGGCTTTGTCTAAGCATTGTTTGTTCTCAGCTAAAGCGTCTTCTGTGTAGAGACATGTGTGAATGGGCGTACCTTCGTTGAAGGTTGTGCGTCAGGGCTGGCAACTCGGCACGTAAAAAAATTTACTGCCAATCATTAGCGGACCGGAATTCCGCTGTGGTGACCCCTAACCGGAAAAAGCCAAAAGACACAACAACATTGTTTGTTTCTGTAAAGTTTGCCTAATTTGAAGTGAGTATTTTTTATTGCATCATTAATATGCAAGTCAAAGGTAAGTTTGCTGTTAATAGTAATTCCTAGTAGTTTGGCTTGATTTGCTAACTCTATTTGGGTTTTGTTTATGGAGAATATAGTAAAGTCTGTGGAAACAGGTTTAGATGCAAAGATGAGTAGTTTAGATTTATTACAGTTAAGTAATAGCTGTGATTGGTTTAGCCAGAGTTCTATGGATGTAAAGGTCTTTTGTGTTAACTTTTGGAGGTCAAAGAAGTTTTTGGAGGTACAGATTATGGTTGAATCATCTGCATACTGTATGGTAGTGCAGTCAGAGGAAACTTTATATAGGTCATTTATAAAAATGTTGAATAGTAGGGGTCCTAAGATTGATCCCTAGGGCACTCCTATATTATTTGGGAGAAAGCTAGAGAGGTTATTCAGCCATTTTACAGATTGCTGTCGGTTTTCCAAGTAACTAGGGAACCAGGTTAGGGTGACATCAGAGCATCCTAGTGATTGCAGTTGCTGGATAAGTTTAATATGGGAGACTGTGTTGAATGCTTTTGAAAGATCCAGTAACAGGACTGATGTAAGTAGGTTACTATCTAGGGCATTATAGATGAAATTTGTTGAAGTAGACTAGGGCAGTAATGGTACTGTAGGATGATCGAAAACCATGTTGTGAAGGGGATAGTAGGTTGTTGCTGCTTAGATATTCAACCAGTTGTTTGTGGTTGCATTTTTCCATTATTTTAGATAGAGGAAACAGTATAGAAATGGGTCTAAAATTAGATGGGGCATGAGGGTTTCCACCTTTATGAAGTGGGGTGATTATTGATTTTTTCCAGAGCTGGGGGGACTGTGTGTTCTGCAAGTAATCGGTTTATAAGGATACTTACTGGGAAACCTATTGCCTTAGTACTAACTTTGAGGTATTCTGGAGGGAGATTATCAGCAGATAAGGAGCCTGGTTATATTTGATGAGATATTATTTTTGGTGTTTAGGAATCAGAATGACTTAGTGCATGTTAAATGTATCTGTGATTTCTAACAACCGGTGAAGAAAAAATATACTGACAGGCTGTTGATAGCAGTACAGCAACACATTTGATGCACTTCTTATAGCTCCAGCATTGGGGACTAAAATGAAATCCAGTGTTGGTTAATGCAATTGTTTCAGAACAAGTCTTCAGCACATTTACAAGAAAAAAAATAAGCAAATGTGAATAAAATACAAAGAATGAACTTTCTGATGCAATCTGAAAAAAAGAAAAACTTGGTAGACTGTGAAACTGAAAGAAATATAAATGAAGTAAGGAGGGAACACTGTTAAGTCACATTCACAATGTCAAAGCACTGTCCAAGTCCATTAGGATTCTTAATGAGGAAGTAAATAAATTTATTAATTACTATTGTTTTAATTTTTATTAATTAAATTGAACTCCATGCCTGCTGATTAGATTCAGGCATTTGTTCATTCCACATTCACCCACTTAATCCAGTGCAAGTCTGTGGTGGTGAAAGAAACCTAGTACCTGTAAATATAACTTGTACCTGTAGTTTGGGTATTTATCAGCCCAGGACACACCCAAAATGAAATGTGCTGTTTAAGTGTCCTATCAGGCGACATTCTGCAGTCTGCTTCAATTTCTGCAAGCATGACTGACATTGGAACTGCCTAAAAATTAGTGAAAATGTATTAACAAATATTTCCAGCTTCTTTGTGTTAACATTTCACAAAATTTGGTTGTGGGCCATTAGCTTTGAACTTAACTGCATTGCCAGTGCCAGAATCAGGTTAAGTCTCAAGTGTTGTTGCAAGCCAGAGGTGTAGATTGAAACTTAGGGATTTGTGGCCCCTGGTGCGTGGCTTAAACGTACATATATGAGCCATTAAATTGTAAATACTTAATTTGTAAAAAGTGAGTTTCTTTGCCATCTTGCTGCAATCTTTTAATTTTATTCCTGTTTTTTTTTCATGATATAACCAGCTTTATGTGCTTAAAAGTAGATAACACTGTAATAATAAACAGTGGAGAAGAAGCTTGTGTCCAGCAAATAATTTATACAGCTCCGCAAAACATTCAATTATTGTTTTAATAAATTCTGTGTCTTATTCAGGAGTATGAGGAGGTAAGAGTCTACCTTAGCAAGCAGTAAGTATAAGTCAGATGACCAGTCATAGATGAGATCCCTGTCCTTCACAGGATGCATACACATTCACACTGCACAGCTAAAGCCACTTGAAAGGATGGCCATTTCAGTTAATGGTACATCTCCAGGATGTGGGAAGGAGCAAGAACCCCCATCAAAATGCCATGCACACACAAGGGCATCATGCAGACTCCTGGTCTATATCAGAACACCGAAAGTTCATACTTTCGAATGTTCTCACATCAACCCCTATTCAGCAAATGCTGAAAATAGAGAAACCACAGATAATTGAATTCTTTCCTAGGGAAAGAATTCGGCTGTCCATTTCTGTCATTTCGCTATTTTCAGTGCTGTGGTGGAAAGTTACGGGTCGGGTTCAGGTAAGTGTGCGATTGGGCATGGGTTAGGTGAGTTAGGGTTAGGGCACGAGGGAGGTATGTGTGCAATTGTGTGGACGTGAGGGTTAGGGTGGGTTGGGGCGTGGATGAGGTGAGTGTAAGATAGTGACGGATCTTAGGGTTAGGGTTTGGGATAAGGTAAGTGGATAGTTAGTGGTGTTTGTACAGTTTAGTGTAGGGTTAGCTGTAAGATTTTGGGTGTAAATGTGCGTGGATTGCTGTTTGTTTGGTGTGCTTGTGTTGTATGTATGTGTTTTGGAACAGCAAATTTTTTCCCTAGGAAAATATTTGCTGTTCTGAATGTTCGATGTTGTCAGCATTTGCTGATTAGGGGTCGATGTAAGAACATTCGAAAATGTGAACTTTCGGTGTTCTGATATAGACCCACAGACTCCACGTAGGAAGTACCCCAGTCAGGAACTGTTGAGCCAGGTGCTGTAAAGCAGCAACTCTAGTAAACCATTGTGTCACCCCGTCAATCATAACAGTATTTGAATGGGAGATGCATAATGCCCTCGTATTTGGGAAAATGCTCCTCAAAACTGAATTTATATATCATGGTTTATATGGTGTATGTCTAGCTACTTCCAATATGCATTGTGCCCTGGACTTGTGACTGTGAAGGATCACTGGTCTCAGAGTTTCCGTTCTAGAACTTTGTAACTCTACAAAGACAATTATTCTTTGATGAGGTTCATCGACATCACACTCCCTTGGAATTATCACTGTACTTACCCACCATGAAGAATTCTGTATACAAAACAGACAGTAAGCAAAGCAGTATATTTTCTTTTATTCCAAATACGTTGACAAGCTTTCTGTGTAGCCATAAACAGCTACAGAAAAATGAAGGCCTCTGGCCTTCTGCCAGTTATGCAGTCAGGTGTTTGTGTGCAGGTAGTGAAATAAAAACTTTGTGGTGATTCCCTACTTACATTTCATAACAAATTTCAGATTATTATTAGGAAACCTGTACCAAACCAAGGTAGTATGCAAAACTCACCTACTCTTCTGGACATTAGTGATACTATCACAGATGTCTGTTACCACACTCATGTCACAATGCAAATATATTTGCCAGTCCCACAGGATGTATAACTATGATAAAGCCCTACACCTCTGTCTAATGTTTATTATGCTATCTGTCTTTCTGTGAAGTTCCTTCACCAAATCTTGTGACAGCAACACACTTCTACATCTTTTGTGTTGCATGTTTAATGCCAAGCAGATCTGAAGCCATCTGCCTTCTTACAGGATGACATCAAGAGGTTAGGCACTGAGGGAAAGTCAGACTGTTACTAAAATAATGTCTTAAAAATATTATATTTATTAGTAGTAGTAGTTTTAGTATTTATAGTAGTAATCATTTATTTCAGCAGTTTTATATTAAAGCATTATTATGAGGGCTCTGAGAAGAAGATGGAGATAAGAAAATAGTCAAATTGGTCATTACTAGATTTAGAGAAAGCCTATAACAAGGTCCCAAGAAAGCTTATTTGGGCAGTCCTGCAATTTTTTGAAGTCCTAGAAACATTGTTAGAATTAATGTAGCCAATACAGAAGGACCCACTGACACAAATTCAGACTCAGAAAGAGGTTTTCTGTTAGTGGATGCGCATCAGAGTTCAGCTCTGAGCCCAACCCTGTTCGTACTGGTGATGGACTGCATTAACAAACAGGTTGGAGGGGAGGGTTTATCATAATGGTTAAGGTCTTTTCCTCACAGATACAAGGTACAGAGTCTGCTTCTGACCTCTTGTAATAATCTGCAGACTGAGACCTTGCTTTCCCTTATGGTTGGGGTTTGGCTTAGTGATTAAGGTATTTGCCTCACAAACACAAGGTACGGGGTTTGATTCTTACCTTTGATGGATACTTGGATAGGCTTATAAAGGCCCTCAGTAGTCATTAGCCGAATATGAATGCATGAACAATAAAAATGCTGTAAGCAGACAATGTGGCACTACAAGTAGACTCTAAACAGGAACCTCAGCAAATAATAGGGTACCGAATTGCAAAATAGAAGGCACATAGGATGAAACTGAGTACAGATAAGATGTGGTTAAAGCAGCAAATGCGGGGAATCAGTAGAAACTGAAACTGAGATAGAATGGAAATTAGTTGAATAGATTAACATCTTCAAGTATCTAGGTGTAGTGATTGAGAAGGGAAGTTCAGTGAGGAAGACAAAGCTAGACTTCGAGGGGCTGCAGTCAAGTGGCACGAAGTATTGGGGAAAGTAAATGATAAAAGAATGCCAAAGAAACTGAACAGTAGAGAGTACACAACAATGATGCAAAAAGTGAGGCTGCATGGCAGAGAAACACTGGCAGTGAAGGCAGAGCAGCTGAGGAGGCCTGAAGGGATGTGCCTGACTCAGGCACTAGGATGTACACTGTGGGACACATGAAGAAGTGAGGACATCAGAAGATATGAGTAGCCTCAGCTGTAGAAAAGGTCAAAGTGAATGGTTTACGGTGGATTAGCCACATGTGCAAAAAAGCAGAAGCTGAGTTAGTAAATCAGAACTGGGAATAACAGGAAGAAATCAAGAGGAAGCAACGGTGCGCAAC
>NC_056733.1:780849030-780881530 GCF_019279795.1 Protopterus annectens | reverse complement strand
ATATATATGTATATATATATATATATATATATATATATATATATATATATATATATATATATATATATATATATATATAGTTGCATATACACACACATATGAGTATATTAAAAAGTAATCTAAACAGCAAAATAGCAACTTCACTAACATCAATCAAAGAAAAAGTTGACACTGCAGTGTGCATGCTCTGATAAATGACCTTGGAACATGCAGCAATAAACCAATGTGATGCCACTCCCCCTGCTAATTATATATTCCATCACACAATACTTAGGAAATGGCACATTTCTGAACCCCGGTAATGTAGTGAACTCACCTGATGGTCAACCATCTGCTCTGTCAGCCAACTTGTGTCAACAAAATGTCAACTTTAAAGAAATTTGAAGTGATTTATGGATTCCATACATATATAGGCTCATAGGTGACTACTACATTAATGGGCCCTGGTGGGGGGCCTTTTTAAGCCTAGTCATGCTTCTCAAATGTATCTGACAAGTTTTGATCCTCTAAGGTTATTTTAAGGGCTATATGTAGGTTGCCATGGGTGATAAAGCATTTACAGGCTGCCTCTGTCTATTATAGACATAGGTATCAGACCAGAAGTACATTTCTAATTTCACATTCACTGGTGCAAGTTACACTTGAATTAGGTTGGAGAAGAACTGTTCGTCACATGAATTTGAAACCAGTCCCAGAGAAGGGGTTCTCTCTGAGACATATACTTGTCCCCTCAACCTGTCTTATTTATGTCGCAAATGGGATTTTAAGTCCCTAAATCAGATAATTCTGATTTTGTTTGTTTTTGTAGGTCAGGCATAAATTGTCTGTTGCAGTCCATAGGAAACTGAGTACAGGGATAGGGCTTTGAGGTGGTCCTTGTGGGACTTTTCAAACTCTGTATTCCTTTTTGCAAGGAACATCTGTGGATGCACCTTTTGTCACATAAAAGTAGTCAGTTATGTATTGAAGGGGATGTTGTACTCAATGGCTGGTCTGATAATGGCCAAGTACAGGGGAACAATGACATTCTTGGACCTAGATGCCATACCCCTGCTTATAAGTTATACAACATAGAATGATTTCCTTATTACTGTAGACACATTATGGTCAAATGACACGTTACTGTTTACATAAGTTCTCAAATCCTTGACCACTGGGTCAAGTCTTAGGGATGTATTATCAGTGTGGTAGGTTGCGGGAATAGCTATCTTCCCAAAGGATATTATTATGCATTTCTTGCAATTGATTTTTAGACCATGGCTCTGTCACCAGTGATTAGTGTGTAGCAGGCCTTCTTGCAGGGTATTTGTGTCTTTGGGGTATTCTGTGACTGCACCTATTTTGCAATCATCTGAAAACTTGGTCAACCATAGGTTCATAGGTTCATGGGTAGGTACTAGGCTATCTGCACGAAGGCATTTATAAGCCTAGCCAAAATGTGTTGGCTTTCATCGCCCCCTTAGATTATTTCCCTGTGCCTCTGTCCAGCAGAACCACTGAAGTGATCCCCGGGGTAAACTTTCTGTTTCCCATCCACTCGCCAAGGTTTCTGTTGAAGAGTGTTAGTGAGGAGCTCTGCCTAATGTAGATTGGAATCTTGTTCCAAAGCATGGGAAATCTCTGGGACAGGAACCTATCCCTCCAGTACATCCTATTTATTGTTGTGGTGAGGTTTAGATCCCTAGAGCATGTGGCTTGAGGGGATATGGTTTTCTTTAGGTGGAGCATGTCCATCAGTTCTGGGTTGGGCATGGCCTTGTATGTCAGGCAGAGATCACCTCTGAGTAGGCAGTATGCCACCGGGTACAGCTGGAGTTTCTTCAGTCGAGCTGCATAAGGCATCTGTTTGAGGTCAGTAATCCTCTTGGTGTGGTACTTCTGTGGTCTTTCTAGCTATTGCAGGTGTCTTGTAAGATACATCCCAAATGGGGCATTGTACTCTATGATGGGTCTGATGAGTGATGAGTAGAGGGGCACAATGACCTCTTTTGATCTGGATAAAAACCCTTTTGTGATTAGGTGGGCCACGTAGAAGGATTTTCTAACCACTTTGGCAATGTGATTATCAAAGAAGAGATTACTATCTACTTGGGTCCCCAGATCCCTTATTACGTCTTCCGTATTTAGGGGACTACCACCTATGTGGTAGTTTGTGGGTACTTTGTTTTTTCCAAAGGGGATGACTAAGCACTTTTTGGCATTTAGCTTGAGGCCATGATTTTGACACCAGGTATCCGTCTCAGTAAGACCCTTTTGGAGGATGTCTGTGTCAGCTGGAGAGTCAATTATAGCCCCTAGTTTGCAGTTGTCTGCAAACTTGGTCAGCAATAATCCTCCTGTGCTTGCCTGTACCTCTGAGAACTATATGCTGAACAGGAGGGGGTCCTAGGACTGAGCCCTGGGGAATGCCACTTGTAACCAGTTTAGAGTCAGACATAACTCCTGCAACTCTCACCATGTGGGTTCTGTCTGTGAGCCAGTTTTCAAACCATCTTGCGACATAGAGGTTTATGTTCAGGCTAGTGAGTATGTCTATAATACCAGAATGGAGAATGGTGTTGAAGGCCTTTGCGAGGTCGCGGTAGGCTGTGTGCACCACCTTTCCCTCATCTATAGCTTTGGTAACTGTCTCAAAGAAGTCCACCAGGTTTAGGAGGCATGGTCTGCCCTTAACCAAGCTGAACTGGGTAGGGTCCAGTGTTTGGAGGTTCCCAATGTCTCTGTTAATGAGTTCCATGATGTGCTCCATAGCCTTACAGACAAAGCTAGTCATGCTTATTGAGCAATAGTTCCCGGGGTCTGTTGTGGCTCCACCTTTGTGGAGTGGAATAACCATTGCTTTGCGCCACTCTATGGTTATGTAGCCTGTGCACAGGCTGAGTTTGAACAGTGTGTTTAGGTGAGGGGTTAGTTCATCTTTGAGCTCATGTAGGACACAGCCTGGGACACCATCCAGTCCCATTGATGCTGTGTTTTTGGCTTTAGAGAGGGCTGTTTTAACCTCAGTGTCTTGTGATTTCACTTTGTGATTGCTCTACATTCTTCTGGTATGGTTATGGGCCCTTTTGGTGGTGAGAGGGGGGTGAAGTTTGTACTGCACCTGTCTGCCAGGATGTTGGCGATATCGGTTGGTTTAGTGTATTTTGTGCCATTCTGCACTAACTCCGAGCAGATCTGAGCATTGCTACTTAGATTCTTGACATAGCTAAAGAATGCCTTGTGGTTATCTTTGGAGTCCTTGGCAATTTTTCTTTTGAAGCTAGCCTTGGATGATTTTATGAGGGCTCTTAGTTTCTTGCTGATACTGATCAGGGATGTCTTCCCTTCTTGGGATTTTACTCCTTTCTGTACTAGATCTTTTTACCCTGGTCTAACCCCTTGGCTGCTGTGTGTCCCCAGCTTCGGTGCTCACCTTTTATTTGCCTTACCTGCTCGTAAGGCACTATAACTGTGGACCTACCCTGCCCTGTTGGCCAGCAACCTCTTATCACCTACTGCCATCTTCACCCCACACCAAGGAATTGCCTGTTCTCTCGCCCTGTGAATCAGCCCCTGAAGAATAAGAAAACTGAAGAAATTGCCCTACCTGCTCGTAAGGCACTATAACTGTGGACTTACCCTGCCCTGTTGGCCAGCAACCTCTTATCACCTACTGCCATCTTCACCCCACACCAAGGAATTGCCTCTTCTCTCGCCCTGTGAATCAGCCCCTGAAGAATAAGAAAACTGAAGAAAGTATGTGTTATACAAATTCTGTCAACAGAAGTTACATTGTATAACTTATTGTAGCTCTTAAAGCATAATCCCCTGCTAGGGTGTACAGCAGCTATTATCACCCTTTTCTCCTTCCTATCCCTCTTTTTCTCCTATACCCTTGTTAATACACAAGTTACTTCCTACTCCTTTAATTCCAGATCCAATACCTACTACCTACTAAAGGGAACTTCTGTAACCAATTTGGCATTGGCCACTAGGTGGCGCCTTTGTCCTAAATTATCCTTCTGTCTTGAAACTTTTCTCTCAGGAACTTAGTATCTTAAGCTTGCAGAGCTATAGTCTTACACTATCCCTATATCCTCTTACTCTGTATCAGCCAACTATACCCCTCTATCCCTACTATCAAGACTACCATCTCACACCCTTCTCCACCTTTCACTTACCTTAACAAACAGCTCTCCACTGATTGTTCTCCTAGGGTTCACTCCTTCTGTGGCTCTACCCACTCCGTTCGCCCTCCGGGCTCACTCTGCTCCCCTACCCTGCCCCCAAATTCCACCCGCCCCCAGTGCTTCTACATATATACACACTGACCACACCCCCTGCAATTCAAGCAATCACATGGACCAACCCCTTAAAGTGCTAAATCCTATTATCCACCATTCAATCTCTATTAACACACATCCCTATATAATTACCTACACACTACAACTTACAGTGTCACCTAACACTACATACACACACATTGAACCCTTACTTCTATTATCACTTCTATCTGTTTTAGCTGTACCCTATATACTTACATCCTATGAACACCTCAACCACCTACACTTTCACAACCCCAGGAAACAAACCTCTACACCAAATTCATCATCCCTCATAGCCACAATTATACATTCTATCCACCAAAGTATTTATCATCCAAATTTCATAGGCTCACTCACATCACATACTATAGCACTAGAACTAAAACATTCCATAACCTAACATGTAAAGGACTAACACTATCTCTTGCAATACAAGTCCACTCCCTAATTGATGGTGATATACACCCAAACCCTGGCCCAAATTCTTCCACTTCTATCACGCCTAGCACACCAAAAGCTACTAATTCTGACCTGGTCAACAGACCCTCCAACTCTCTCCTTATAGCTCATCTCAATATTCGTACATAAACAATAAAGTTGCTCACCTACATGCACTCATAGATGTACATTCATTTGACATCCTCTGCCTCTCTGAAACATGGCTTAAATCAACCATACAGGATACTACAGTTATTCCCCCTGGCTATAGCATCTTGAGACTGGACCGTAACTCTAAGAAAGGAGGAGGGGTAGCTATCCTATATAAATCTGAATTACAAATCACCTCCATTGATTTTAAACCTCCCCTAACTAGCAACACTGAAATTCTTATCTCTAAATTTCAACTCAACAAATGTAAATTCATCTATATAATCTGTATTTACCTTCCCCCAGGCAACAATATCACTACCTTAGAAGCTATCCTAAGTTGGCTGTCCACCACCTACCCACAAGAAACCATAATACTTGGTGACTTTAATATAAACTGGATGTCTTGCACATCTGAACAGCCCTCTTCACACATCAGCCTACATGGTTTTATACAAAACATTACACTCCCCACTAGAACCAATAAACATAATAATAACAACAGCATCCTAGATTGGATTCTTACAAACAGTCAAAACCAATCTTATAAAGTAGGGACACTTCCAGAAGATATAAGTGACCACTCACTCATCTTCTTAATCAGGTATAAGACTGATATGCCAAACCCAACCATAAAAGAAAATACGATGTAATAAAATTTTTAACACTGACAGCTTTCAAAAAGAACTTGTAGCTTGCGACTGGTCACCCCTGAAACACCTTCCATTAGTCAATGCCGTTAAATACTTTAACTCTAAATTTTTAAACATTCTAGACTACCATGCCCCAACTCGAATAGTAAGAACTAGGTCTAAACCAGCCCCTTGGCTCACCAAAATTACCAAACAAAAAATCCTCCATAGAAACAAACAGTGGGCTACCTGGCGTACAACCAAAAACCTGGCAGATCAACTAATATTCAGACAACTAAGAAATGAAACCAAAAAAGCCATATTGTCAGATAAAATAAACTATTACTGCCAACTCCAACAGACCAACCAAAACAAACCTCAAAAATTCTGGTCAGGTATAAACAAACTCCTGCACCCAGGTCACTCAATCACACCCACCCCCTCAGATTCCAATCTCCTTTGCCCCAACCAAATTGCCAATTCTTTTAACACTTTCTTCACAGACACCATTCAATCTTTGGCCAATCAGCTATCCACTAACACTGCATCTCCTTCTAATATTATCCCTAATAGCCCCCCAATATTTCAATTCCAACCCATTCCTACATCCTTTGTCTGCACCCTAATCAAAAAACTTAAACCCACCACCCTCTCTGCTGATCTATTACCTGGAGAATACCTGCATAAAGCAGCCAATGCTATAGCCTACCACATATCCATCCTCATTAACAGAACTATTTCTGAAGGAAGTAGTCCAACTATTTGGAAAATCTCACATGTTATCCCCCTGCATAAAGGTGGTAATTCCAAAGACTTTTCAAACTATAGGCCTATAGCCATATTATCCCCTCTGGCTAAAATCATGGAGAAGTGCATTCATAAGCAACTATTAAACCACCTCCTAGCAAACAACCTATTAGCTACCTGCCAACATGGATTTAGACCATATTGCAGCACCTCCTCTGCTCTTCTTTCCGTCACAGATGTCATTAATAAAAACCGTAATAGTAACACTCTTTCCTCAGCCCTCTTCACTGATCTGTCAAAAGCCTTTGACATGGTCAACCACCAGCTACTCATAAACATACTTGGCAACTTCTCACTGGATCCACTTGCTATTCAGTGGTACCAATCCTATCTAAATAATAGGCAACAGGCTGTACTATGGGAAAACAACTTGTCGTCCCACTTACCAGTTGCCCTTGGAGTCCCTCAAGGCTCCATATTGGGTCCTCTCCTCTTTTCTATTTTCACTAACAACCTACCTCAAGCCACCTGTATCCAATATGCGGATGACTCTACACTAATATGCTCAGCCTCCTCACTTTCACAACTGCATTCCCTAACCCAAGACACATTTAACACAGTAGAGAATTGGCTCCTTCAATGATGTCTCATCCTGAACCCAAAAAAAACCAAAAATGCTACTATTTACTCCCACCCGCAGAGCCCCCCCACTACATTTCACAATCACATCTAGCAATGGTACAATCATATCTCCAGACTCTACTACAAAACTACTTGGAGTACTAATTGACAACCACCTCACCTTTGAGCCGCATATTAACAACACTATAAAAACAGTAAACAAAAAACTAGGCTCCCTTTATAGGATCAAACCCTTTCTTACCCCACTAGCAAGGACCACTATTGCCCGGACCCACCTTATCTCAACCCTGCTATATGCTTCCCCAATCTATACCAAGCTATGCAAAAGCAATCTGAACAAGCTGGCTAGCTCCTACAATAATATTGCCAGATTTGCAACTGGTTCTACCTATAGAACCCACCATTGTAACTATCTTAATCAACTAGGATGGTTAGAATGGCCAAATCTTATCCTATCAAACCAGCTAACTATTGCCTATATGATACTGTTCTATCCTACATCTACTCCAATACTAACCAATCTAATCACCCCTACAATAACCTGAAAACCCTGCGCTCTTCAAACAAAATAATGGTAAAGATATATAAAACCAACAACCTGGCTGGAGATTCTTTATTCTCTAACACGGTGGGTAAAACCTGGAACTCCCTCCTTACTGATCTTACCTCCCTACCTTCTACTACCCTATTTAAATCCAAGCTCAAACCATACCTTAAATCACACTGGCTATGCCCCTGTGCAGACCCAGACTAACTTCCTCCACTGTCTCTTGACCCTATTCTTCTCACTCACACAAAACTAGCTATTCCTTTTCTATTGACATCTTTGTCTGTAAAACCATCTGAAAGTTCAAATAGTGCTCAATGTTACTTACCTACTGTTTTTGGTTGTATGTATATCCATACATGATTTGTTAGCTTAGAATACTTTTCCTTACTCTTAAGCTAAAATGTATTTACTAGTATTCTCTTAGCTAAAATGTATTTACTAGTTAAATTTGTTAAATCTTAGTAATGTACTTATGTAATCGTAATCTTTTTTCTGGAATTTGGAGCTTTTCTCCCCAGGCCTCCACTGAAAATGGACATGTATCCAGTTGGACTAGCCCAGTCAACAAATGTAAAATAAATAAATAAATAAAAGCTTCCTCCTTTTGTTGTATAGCTTGTTTATGGCAGGGGTCCACCAGACTGGTTTCCTTTTCTTGGAGGAGTGAGCCTTGGTTTTGCTTGGGATAGCACAATCCATGCATTCTTGTCAGTGCCCATAGAATGCATTAGTAAAGATTTTGCAGCTTGGACAGCATTGTCCTTTAACATGGGGGCTTTGAAACTTTCCACCTCGGTCTTAAGTAATGTGAAGTTTGCTTTTGAAAAGTTTTTCATGGTGGTTTCCTTGACTGGGTGTGGGGGCGTAGTGTGGATGTCCAGAGTGATTTGTTTATGGTCAGATCTAACCAGCGAGGGGTTGATCTCCGGTGTGGAACACCGGTCGCCCATGTTGGTGATGACCAGGTCCAATATAGTGTCGCCTCTGGTGGGTGTGTTTACCAGTTGATCCAGGGCATTTGAGTTTGTTGGGCAAGGGAGTTAGTACTTGAGTAGTTCTCCCAGTTAATGTTTGGGTAATTGAAATTGGGTCTATATTAGATCATCGAAACGGCAGAATTTCAAATGATCTAATATCAAACCTAATACCGCGAATGCTGAAAACAGCGAAGCTGCACAAAACTGAATTCTTTCCTAGGGAAAGAATTTGGTTGGCTGTTGTTGTGCTTTGCTGTTTTCAGTGATTGGGTGGAAAGTTACGGGTTGGGTTAAGGTAAGTGTGTGATTGTGCGGACGTTCAGGTTAGGGCATGGGTTGGGTGAGTTAGGGTTAGGGCGCGAGTCAGGTAAGTGTGCGATCGTGACAGAATTTGGGGTTAGGGGCAGGTTAAGTGAGTTAGGGTTAGGGCACGGATGAGGTGAGTGTGCAATAGTGAGAATTTGGGGTTAGGGGCGGGTTAAGTGAGTTAGGGTTAGGGTGCAGGTGAAGTGAGTGTACGATAGTGATGTACCTTAGGGTTAGGGTCTGAGTTAAGGTAAGTGGATAGATAGTAGTGTATGTGCAGTGTAGTGTAGGGTTAGCTGTAACTTTTAAATGTTATGTGTGTGGATTGCTGCTTTTGAGTGTGCTTGTGGTGTGTGTGTGTGTGTGTGTGTGTGTGTGTGTGTGTGTGTGTGTGTGTGTGTGTGTGTGTGTGTGTGTGTGTGTGTTTCTCGGAACAGTGAATTTTTTCCCTGGGAAAAAATTTGCTGTTTTGAGGTTTCGATATTGCTAGGGTTCCAGTTTTGCAGTTTGACCTTACGGCATATGATAATGAGCCATTTTGATGATCTGATATAGACCCATTGAAATCACCAAATATTAGGGTATTTGGTAGGACCTTTATGTTTCCCAGTGTTTCCAGAAATGAGGAATGGAGGTCCTGGGACATGGTGGATTATCTGTAGCAAGCTACAATTTGAATTGCAGTTTTGGCCATTGTTAGTTGCATGTGGATGATCTCTGAAGCATCGTGCTGTGACACTAACCTGGAGGTGTGGGTATCCTTGCTGAATATGGATATGCTCCCGCCTTTTGTATTTCAGTCCAGGTTCTGTGGTCGAAATATATGGTATGAGTTGTAGCCTGGTAGTGCTGGGGTGCTCTCTGGAGCCTTAAACCAGGTTTCTGTTACTGCACATATATCGATTTTTCTCCATACTGAGGAGTACCTCGAGTGCATGCATTATGAGGTTTAGACTTCTGGCATTGAGTAGCATTACCCTCAGTTTTTTGTTACTTGTGCTATTTACGGTGATGGGTTTGTCTTTTGAGCCTTGCCTAAAAAAGGCGCTATGGGGGTGGCAAGAGCCTTGGCCAGTATTCGAAAGCCTCAGGGTGACAGGTACAAGCCATCTTTAGTGAAGCAGCGTGGCTTGTCGAGCATGTCATCCCAGGCAGACAGACACTGAATCCCCTTTGAATGACACCAGAAACTTAGCCAGTTGTTGAAATTTATATGTTTTTCTTTATACTGTGGTATCATTCTTGGTGAGGGCAGGATGCTACTCAGGGTCAGGGTCATACTGGCCTGGGATACATGATCAGAAAGATTTTCCATGTCTTTTTTCATGTAGTCCAGGGAGGTACGACTCATGTCATTCACACCAACATGGACAATGACAGAGTCATATTTGTACTTGTTCTGGAGTGCCCTGAGTGCTTGTGTTATCTGGTGGATCCTGGCACCCAACAGGCAGCTAACAGTAGCCCTCTCATTGTTCAGCCTAGTGAGTGGGATGTCAGTACACCTGACTACAGAGTCACCTATTACTAGTGTATTGGTATGTTATTTTGCCTTAAGGGCTGTGATTGTGTGGCACACTGGTTTTGTGAAGTATGTGTTTCATGGTTTGTGTTTGGGGGTGGAGGTTGCTTGGATGTCAGCTTTGGAGGTCTCTGTTGCTTTTGCAGATTTTTATTTAGAGCATCCGAGTATGTTTTTGTGTATTTATGTGTGTTTTCTGCCAGTGCTGGTTTAATGGGTCTGTTACATTGGCCTTGACTTCAGAGAAATAGATGCCAAAAAGGAATGACCCCAGCATCAAGCTTTGAGGGACTCCATTAGTGACTGGGGTCTTTGTGGAAGTTGCCTCCCCATCCTAACTTCTGGGGTTTTATCTATGAGCCAAATATATATAAACACTTTTGACCTCACACTCCAACAGTATATTTTTGGGAAGAAATCAGAGAAACCCAACACAGGCACAAGGAGAACATACAGATCATACAGCGGCAGTGATGATCAGGACTGAACACAGAACCCTAGCATCACAAAGCAGATGTGTGTGCACATGTATGTATGTATGTACATACATATGTGTATTTGCATGTACAGCATGCATTCCTTGAAAAGCAACTCCGAATAGAGGATAGTTCATTTACAAAGATTTTACATGGCTTAATAATTTAATAGTTCTTGCAGTTGTTAGTGAAATGTTCAAGTATATAAACCTATATAAACCAATATAATATATTCTGCAGTACTACCATTTGTTTGGTTGGGTCTTCATTAAAATGATGGAAGTAAATGGGTGTGATTCAGATAGCTTGCACATGATGTGTAAATCTGGTACAAGCTAAGTCTGGCAGTCATTAAAGTTGGTACGCAATGAATACCTGTAAATATACTGGTGCAGTGCCTGTATATAAAATGTAATATCTCAGTCCTCTTTTTGAGGTTTCATTATGATTCTTTTTTGGAGCAACAGTAGGATGATCATTTATAAAAAAAATATATGATTCCTCTTCTGCCCTTAAGCATTTTAGTATAGCTCTTCTCTGAATTTGGCTCCACAAGGTTAGCTACTTAGTCTTTTTGCATGTTAACTATGACATGATGCAGATGGAAAAAGAAATTCTGATTAAATATATAGGATGTTACATCTAATGTAATGGCAACTCAGCAAAGAAATATCTGGGCCATTACTGTTATAAGCAGAAATTAGCACAGTGCCCATAATGAATACTGAGGGTAATACAAAATTTTGGTGGCCTAGCAGAATTTTTAAACTCTTTGAGTCCTGAAATGCTAAAAAATGTAAATGGGTTCCTGGGAACATAACAGCAAGCTGTACAACCCACTGGTACACCTAAAAAAGCTCCTTGCACCACCTTTACTGGTATATAACAACTCCAAGCTCACTGAACCTTGAAGAAGAGGGAATATTCTGAGGTACACAGTTTATAAGTTAGTATATATTTTCCTGTAATTGCACTTAAATTATTTTCCCACATTTGTGTTTACAATCTTCAAACATACAATGGAAACCCCAAATGTCAGAAAGTAGCATTAAAGGCATATAAATAAAGCCACTGCAACTTATCTTTGAAGGGGTATATCTTTACTCTCCTTTAAGATTTTTTTCCTGAAAATTTCAGATAGCAACAGCAAAATGCTGAGCTATAAAACACAACTAAGGCTGTTATTCTTGCTTCAGAGTTTCAAGTGTGGCGCACCTCTGAATTTGACCTTACTTGAATGCCTGTTATTATAAAAATTACATATTTTATATATATATATATATATATATATATATATATATATATATATATATATATATGGTTTACTATCATAAATTCGAAAGTAAAAATAAATAATGTCTTTATATTCGAATTTATGCATCGAAAATGAAAATTTTTGAATAATAGTAAACTCGAAAACAAGGGTGTATTGTTGAAAATGTCGCTTGCGACATTTACGGCGATACACAGCACGCCCACCCTTCCCATAATCACATACCTACCTAACCGAACACACAGTTATGCAGGGGGCTGCACCCCTGCACCCCTTGAGGGGGCTGCCCACCCCCTAACTTAATATTCCAACTCCGGGATTGCACTACAGTGAGGAAAGGGATGCATTTCCCTAACCGCACTCTACCGCGATCCCCTCCCATGACCGAAAGTTAAAATTGCGAATGCACAGTTCATTCGCAATTCTAACTTTCGGTCATGGGAGGGGATCGAAAGTTAGAATTGTGAATGCACAGTTCATTCGCAATGCAAACCTTCGCTCATGTCACCTGCCGTAATATGAAGTATTCGAACATCTGATGTTCGAATACTTCATAGCCGTGCAAATGCACGTCGACATAATGATAGCAAACCTATATATATATATATATATATATATATATATATATATATATATATATATATATATATTTATATATCTATAGAGATATATAGGTATATGCAATTATATATATATATATATATATATATATATATATATATATATATACACACAAATGGAAAGTGTTGGTCAGTGAATCATGGAATGACAACAAAAACATAACAGGTGCAGGATCAATATTAGCTGTGACAGAGAACTTCTGCTACCGGGGCAGTTTCATCTCTCATACAGGTAACTACAAGAATAAAGTTCTGATTAGACTTGGAAAAGCAAATGCAGCATTTAACAGACCATACAAAATCTGGAGATCAAAAAACATTGCACTGTCCACAAAGCTGAAGCCATACCAAGCACTAGTGCTGTCTACACTCTTATACAGCGCTGAGCTCTGGCCAGTCACAGCCTCAGCCATGAGAAAACCTGAAGCTGCTCATCATAAATGGTTAAGCTGCATTTTGGGAATATTGTGGAAGGACAAAGTAAAAAATGAGAGTGTTAGAGAAAGAATGCAACAACGGAAACGTGAAAATATCATTATGGAAAGAAGACTACATTGGTTTGGTCATGTTAACTGCATGGACACTAGCAGGATTCCTATACAGTCTCTCAGCTTGGAACTAGCTGGATACAAGAGATGACCAGGCAGACCTTGACAAAACTGAAAGGGAGTTGTAACAAGAGACCTCTGTCACCTGACTATCACTTGGGAAGAAGCTAAAGAAACAGCAGCTGATACGACACAGTGGAGTCAATTTGTGGCCCAATGCATCATTGATGCAAGGTGAACCGAAGACCAAACAGAAGTACTCTAAGCCATTTTTGTACTGTACATAAGCTAATGTTCAGCACAATGGAAACAGAGTTTACTGCAAAATGTTAGATGGTGACAGTAACAGAGTATGCACCAAAGCCTCTGGTATCTATTATGAAACCTAAAAATAATAGCAGCTGGGCAATCCTTTACAAAAAGCAAATAAGACTGTTACTCTACTATCAGGAATTTCAGTGCAGCTCAATGGTGAACTTGAGACAGCTATCTTAACTGAGTGAAAGGTGTCGCAATCATGACATTTTATAAATGAACAATATTTTATGTTGAAATGTATAGGATAGTTTACTGCTAAGATAATTATAACTTAGTACACATACAGTGAATATAAAAAATGTACACATCCCCTATTAAAATGCCAGGCTTTTGTGATATAAAAAATGAGACCACAATACATCATTTCAAAACTTTTCCAACTTTAAATGTGACCTATAACCTGTACAATTAAATTGAAAAACAAATCTGTTAGGGGAACAATGTAAAAAATAAAAAAAACGTACAATACGCTGGTTGCATAGGTGTGCACACCCTTAAACTAATACTTTGCTGAAGCACCTTTTGATTTAATTACAGCATTGTCTTCTTGGGTAGGTGTCTATCAGCATGGCACATCTTGACTTGGCAATATTTGCCCACTCTTCCTTGCAAAAGTGCTCCAAATCTGTCAGATTGTGAGGGCATCTTTTGTGCACAGCGCTTTTCAGGTCATCCCACAGATTTTCTATTAGATTTAGGTCTGGGGTTTGGCTGGACCATTCCAAAACTTTAATTTTTTTCTGATGAAGCCATTCTTTTGTTGAGTTGGATGTATGCTTGGGGTCATTGTCGTGTTGAAAGGTGAAATTCCTCTTTAACTTCAGTTTTCTAGCAGATGCCTGAAGGTTTTGGACCAAAAGTGACTAAAATTTGGAACTATTCATAATTCCTTCCACCTTCACTAAAGCCCCAGTTCAAGCTAAAGAAAACCATCCCCAAAGCTTGATACTGCCACCACCATGCTTCACAGTGGGGATGGTGTTCTTTTGGTGATGCAAAGTGCTGTTTTTGCGCTAAATGTCAACTGAAACAACTGAAAAGGCAACCAACGACACAAGCCACCCTCCAGCAAATAAGAAACAAAAATTTATTGTTAAGCAACACACTTTTCTCTGCTTTTCGTCCTGTGTGAATCCCAAAACTTCTTCAGACAAATTGCGCCAAATGTACCTTTTGGAATTGTGGCCAAAAAGTTCACTCTAGGTCTCATCAGACCATAACACATTTTCCCACATTTTTAGGAGATTTGATGTCTTGTTTTGCAAATTTTAGCCGGGTCTGGGGGGTTTTCTGTGTAAGAAAATGCTTCCATCTTGCAACCATACCCCATTAACCAGACATATGGAGAATACAGGAGATTGTTGTCACATGTAGTACACAACCAGTACTTGCCAGAAATTCCTACAGCTCCTTTAGTGTTTCTGTAGGTCTCTTGGCAGCCCCCTTGACCAGTTTTTGTCTTGTCTTGTCCTCAGTTTTGGAGGGACGTTCAGTTGTTTGCAACGTCACTGTTGTCCCATATTTTCTCAACTTTATGATTGACAAAAAGGCAGGAGTCAGAGCTTGACGTGGCAGAGTTGAAGATGTTAAGATTTTCACTGGGTGTGACGAGGATAGACAGGATTAGGAATAAGTATATTAGAGGGTCAGCCCAGGTTGGAAGGTTTGGAGACAAAGCTAGAGAGGCACGATTACGTTGGTTTGGACATGTGCTGAGGAGGGATGCAGAGTATATTGGGAAAAAGATGCTAAGGATGAAGCTGCCAGGTAACAGGAAAAGAGGAAGGCCTAAGATAAGATTTATGGATGTGGTGAGAGAGGACATGCAGGTGGTTGGTGTGACAGAGCAAGATGTAGAGGACAGGAAGAAATGGAAACAGTTGCTCTGCTGTGGCGACCCCTAACGGGAGCAGCTGAAAGAAGAAGAAGATGATGACTGTCTTCACTGTGTTCCATGGTATATCCAATGCTGTGTAAATATTTTTGTACCCTTCTCCTGACTGATACCTTTCAACAATGAGATCCCTTTGATGCTTTGTAAGCTTTCTGTGAACCATGGCTTTTGCTGTAGCAGGCAACTGAGCAAATGTCAGGAAAATCCTACTTGGACAGCTGAACTTTATTTGGGGTTAATCAGAGTCTCTTTAATTGATGGCAGGTGTATAGCCAACAAGACTGAATGTTGTAATTAAATCAAAAGGTGCTTCAACAAAGTATTAGTTTAAGGGTGGGCAGACTTATGCAACCAGCTTATTGTATGTTTTTTATTTTTTATATTTTTCCCCTAACATATTTGTTTGTTTTTTAATTGAATTGTACAGGCTATAGGTCACATTAAAGGTGAGAAAAGTTTTGAAATGATTTATTGTGGTCTCATTTTTTTATATCACAAAAACCCGGAATTGTAACAGGGGTGTGTACACTTATTATGTTCTGGCCATTAGTTTTATTTAGCCTGTTGTGCTGAGGTCAAATAGTCTTTAGATGGAAACCAAGTGTAGGGCCAAACTTTAATGACAAAAGTCCTCTGAAACATTGGATTTGCCAGCTGTATATACTGTAAAAGCCAAATTTCAATTCCTTAACACCAGTTCACAATAAATTTTTTTGTAAGATGTCCAGGTTCCAAAACACATACAGAAATTTAAAGCACAAAGAACAATAAGAACAGTATGGATAAGTGGTCCAATGCAAAAATAACACAAAAAACAATAAAAGAATGTGAAGGACCAAACCATGGCAGAATAAAACATAAACTATTTAATAGTGAGTCCTTTTGCAGCAACCTTTGTGGCTTCATCAGACAATTCAAGAAACAAAAAGCACCATATTTAAAAATCACATCAACCAATAAAATCACTCATCTCATCTTCTATGCAAAAACCTTAAAGTTACATATCTAATTGGGTCTACTACATTTGATTGACAGACCATTTGATCGACACTCATTTGGTCGAAAGTTCATTTGATCGAAAACCAGTATTCAAGGCATAAAACTGGGATTTGTCCCCCTCCCTATTGTCATGCGACCCTGGAGTTGATATATATATATATATATATATATATATATATATATATATATATATATATATATATATAGTTAGGGGGGGTGGGGACACAGCCCCCCACATTGGGGGGTGTGGGGGTGAAGACCCCCATCTATTTTCATTTAAAATATGTACTTTTTGTGTTATTTTCTTCTTTTAAACTGCACCTACTGCATGGTACAGTGCTTACATTACCTATATCCATCCTAATGATTTTATCCAACTTAGGATAACATAGCATTCTCTTGAGTGATTTTTTTTTATGTTTAAAAGCAAATCTTGGTGCATGCCCCACCAGTGACTTTACCTGTTCATCTTTACATAAAATACACCAGTTCTTATTAAAAATATTCTGTATTAATTTAATATTACTACAATAGGTTAATGGTACTCTCAACTTCTCTGGGGTCTCATTTCTATTAACTTCTACCTGATTATCAGAAAAATAAGGCTTCCCTTGATCATCCAGACTGAATTCCAGCAATTAAGTTTTTCACCAGGAACTAGTGCATTTAAGTAACAGTTTTAAAGTGAGGGGTTATAATGAAAAGGAGGTGGATGGTGTATTATCGCAGATACCTATGAACAAGTAAAGTCAGTGGTGGGGCATGCACCAAGATTTGCGTTTAAAAATAAAAAAAATCACTCAAGAGAATGCAATGTTATCCTAAGTTGGATAAAATCATTAGGATGGCTATAGGTAATCTTGGCACTGTACCATGCAGTAGATGCAATTTTTGTCATTTGATTGACAATAGTAGCAAATTTGTACATCCTGAGACAGGCAAGATAATGGAGTTTAAAGTGCATGTTATCTGCGATTCTATGCATGTTGTTTATCTGGCTTACTGCCAGGTATGTTTGTCTTTCTATATTGGTAAAACGGACAGAAGGCTTAAAGACCAGATTAGAGAGCATATGTTCAATATTAATAGCCAGATAGAAACAAGTGCATTGGCTAAGCATGTTAATCAGAATGATTCAACACAATCTTTTAAGTTCATGGTGACTGAAAATATTTTACCAAATGAGCAGGGAGGGGATACAAGAAATAGGGCAGAAACATCAGAGTTGAAATGGATTATCAGAATTAGGGCACAACAGGGAGGGGTTTAAATGATAAAATATATATTAAAGCTATTTTACAGGCTAGAGAATTAAAATAGGTTATACATACTTATATTTTTATTGCTTGTAACTGCAAATATGGTTTTACTGCATATATTATTACTGTTTGCAATTGTATTTTTATTGATGCATGTGGTCTATATAATGATGTGATCAGATATGTAACTTTAAGGTTTTTGCATAGAAGATGAGATGAAGATGAGATGAGTGATTTTATTGATTGATGTGGTTTTTAAATATGGTGCTTTTTGTTTCTGGAATTGTCTGATGAAGCGGCAAACGTTGCTGCAAAAGCACTCACTATTAAATAGTTTACGTTTTATGATGCAGTGGTTTGGTTCTTCACATTCTTTTATTGGTTTTTACATACAGGAATTTGTTTCATTCCCCAAAGACTTTATTGTATCTCCATACTGATGTATATTAAAGAGAATGTTGAACTTACCCTATAAGGACAAGGCTTTCTACTCGACCTTACCAGCCAATCAGTAAAACAGTTCACTGTACCTATCCAAGCATGTCCAAAGGGCAGTTTCAGGTGTACTTCCCAGTCCAATTGGTGAATCTGGGCATTTTGAGGCAATGTTACAATTGCCTCATGTACACAGACAACCCTCTCCTCCTTCCACCAAACACTAATACATGTGAGAGATGCAATTATATAGCCAAACTGGAGGCTAAGCTCTCTCAACCCAAGACTAGACCAGGCAGTCAAGAAGAGAAAGGAATTACTTGCATCACACCATGAGTCTCACATAGACCTATGAAACTAGCACTGGCAAAAAACACACATAAATACACAAAAAAATACTCGGAGGCTCTAAATAAAAATCTGCAAAAGCAACAGAGACCTCCAAAGCAGACATCCAAGCAACCTCCACCCCCCCCAGCAAAAACCATGAAACACATACTTCACAAAACCAGTGTGCCACACAATCACAGCCCTTAAGGCAAAATAACATATCCAACACACTAGTAATAGGTGACTCCATAGTCAGGCACACTGACATCCCACTCACTAGGCTGAACAAGGAGAAGATTACTGTTAGTTGCCTGTCGGGTGCCAGGATCCGCCACATAACACAAGCACTCAGGTCACTCTAGAACAAGTACAAATATGACTCTGTCATTGTCCATGTTGGTGTGAATGACCTGAGCTGTACCTCCCTGGACTACATGAAAAGAGACATGGAGGAGCTCTCTGATCACATAGCTCAGGCTGGTATGACCCTGACCCTGAGTAGCATCTTGCACTCACCAAGAATGATACCACGGTATGGAGAAAAAATTATCAATTTCAACAATTGGCTAAGCTTCTGGTGTCATTCAAAGGGGATCCAGTGTCTGTCAGCCTGGGATGACATGCTCGACAAGCCATGCTGCTTTGCTAGAGACAGCTTGCACCTGTCACCCTTAGGCTTTTGAATACTGGCCAAGGCTCTTGCCACCCCCATAGTGCCTTTTTTAGGCAAGGCTCAAAAGACAAACCCACCACTGTAAATAGCACAAGTAACAAAAAACTGAGGGTAATGCTGCTCAATGCCAGAAGTCTAAACCTCAAAATGCATACACTCGAGGTACTCCTCAGTATGAAGAAAATCGATATATGTGCAGTAACAGAAACCTGGTTTAAGGCTCCAGAGAGCACCCCAGCACTTCCAGGCTATAACTCATACCATACATTTCGGCCACAAAACCTGGACCGAAATACAAAAGGCGGGGGAGTATCAATATTCATCATTTCAGTTTTCTAGTGATTTTCTCAAATCTGCACTTTGATCTCTTTCTTTGACTCCAGGAAAAAAAAAAAAAAAAAAAAAAAAATTTCATCTGCTTTGCTGTGCTTGTGTTTTTTCTACTTCTTTTTACTTTTGCATCATCTTTAAAATACTCAATTGTATTTATTACTGCTTGGTGTAACTCATTATGATACCCACACCTGCAGGTTAGTGGCACAGCACGGTGCTAAAGAGATCATCCACGTGCAACTAACAGCAGGCAAAACTGCTATTCAAATTATAGCTTGCTACAGATCACCCACCATGTCCCAGGACCCCCACTCCACATTCCTGGAAACACTGGGAAACATAAAGGTCCTACCAACACCCTGAGATTGGGTGATTTCAGTTATCCAAACATTAACTGGGAGAACTACTCAAGTACAAACTCCTTAGCCCAACATTTCCTAGAATTTATAAACTCAAACACCCTGGATCAACTGGTTAAAACCCCCACCAGACGTGACAACATATTGGACCTGGTCATCACCAACATGAGCGACCGGTGTTCCACACCAGAGGTCAACCCCTCGCTGGTTAGATCTGACCATAAACTAATCACTCTGGATATCCACATTCCGCCACCATCCCCAGTCAAAGAAACCACAGTAAAAAACTTTTCAAAAGCAAACTTCACATTACTTAAGTCCGAGGTGGGAAGTTACAAAGCCCCCATGCTAAGGGATAATGCTGTCCAAGCTGCAAAATCCTTTACTAATGCACTCTACGGGCACCTACAAGAATGCATTGATCGTGTTATCCTAAACAAAACCAAGACTCACTCCTCCAAGAAAAGGAAACCTGTCTGGTGAACCCCTGCCATAAACAAGCTATACAATAGAAGAAGGAAACTAGTACAGAAAAGAGTAAAATCCCAAGAAGGGAAGACATCCCTGATCAGTATCAGCAAGAAACTATGTTTCCTCATAAAATCATCCAAGGTTAGCTTCGAAAGAAAAATTGCCATGGACTCCAAAGATAACCACAAGGCATTCTTTAGCTTTGTCAAGAATCTAAGTGGCAATTCTCAGATCTGCTCAGAGTTAGTGCAGAATGGCACAAAATACACTGAACCGACCGATATAGCCAACATCCTGGCAGACAGGTTCAGTGCAAACTTCACCCCCTCTCACCCCCAAAAGGGCCCATAACTATACCAGAGGAATGTAGTGCCCCTGAAATCACAGGCACTCAAGTTAAAACAGCCCTTTCCAAAGCCAAAAACACAGCATCAATGGGACCAGATGGTGTCCCAGGCTGCGTCCTACATGAACTCAAAGATGAACTAACCCCTCACCTAAACACATTGTTTAAACTCAGCCTTTCCACAGGCTACGTGCCCACAGAGTGGCGCACAGCAACAGTTATTCCGCTCCACAAAGGTGGAGCCACAACGGACCCCGGGAACTATCGCCATATAAGCCTGACTAGCTTGGTCTGCAAAGCTATGGAGTGCATCATCATGGATCTCATTAACAGAGACATTGGAAACTTCCAAACACTGGACCCAACCCAGTTCAGCTTTGTTAAGGGCAGATCATGCCTCCTAAACCTAGTGGACTTCTTTGAGACAGTTACCAAGGCTATAGATGAGGGAAAAGTGGTCCACACAGCCTACCTAGACCTCATAAAGGCCTTTGACACTATTCCCCACTCAGGTATTATAGACAAGCTCACCAGCCTGAAAATAAACCCCTACATCACGAGATGGGTTGCCAACTGGCTCACAGACAGAACCCACATGGTAAGAGGTGCAGGAGCTAGGCCTGACTCTAAACCTGTTACAAGTGGCATTCCCCAGGGCTCAGTCCTAGGACCCCTCCTGTTTGGCATATACTTCTCAGAGCTACATGCAACACAGGAGGACTATGGCTCACCAAGTTCGCAGACGACTGCAAACTAGGGGCAATAATTGACTCTCCGGCTGACACAGACATCCTCCAAAAGGGTCTCACTGAGACAGAAACCTGGTATCAAAACCATGGTCTCAAGCTAAATGCCAAAAAGTGCATAGTCATCCCCTTTGGAAAAAACAAAGTACCCACACACTACCACATAGGTGGTAGCCCCCTAAATACGGAAGAAATAATAAGGGATCTGGGGACCCAAGTAGATAGTAACCTCTCCTTTGATAATCACATTGCCAAAGTGGTTAGAAAATCCTTCTATGTGGCCCACCTAATCACAAAAGGGTTTGCATCCAGATTGAAAGAGGTCATTGGGCCCTTCTATGAATCACTCATCAGACCCATCATAGAGTACAATGCCCCAATTGGGATGTGCCTTACAAGACACCTGCAACAACTGGAAAGACCACAGAAGTTCCTCACCAAGAGGATCACTGGCCTCAAGCAGATGCCCTGTGCAGCTCAACTGAAGAAACTCCAGCTGTACTTGGTTGCATACAGCCTACTCAGAGGTGATCTCTGCCTGACATACAAGGTCATGTCCAACCCAGAATTGATGGACATGCTCCACCTAAAGAAAACCATATCCCCTCGAGCCACACGCTCCAGGGATCTAAACCTCACCACAACAATAAATAGGACATGCTGGAGGGATATATTCCTGTCCCAGAGACTTCCCATGCTCTGGAACAAGATTCCAATCTATATTAGGCAGAGCTCCTTGCTAACCCTCTTCAAGAGAAACCTTGAAGAGGGGATGGGAAACAGAAAGTTTACCCCAGGGATCACTTCAATGGCTCTGCTGGACAGAGGCACAGGGAACTAATCTAAGGGGGCGGCAAAAGCCAACACATTCTGGCTAGGTTTATAAATGCCTTTGAGCAGATAGCCTATGAACCTATGAACCCATGCAGTAGAAGAAATGTCACCTTAGCTCATGAAATAAAAGATCCTATTCATCTGGTCTTTCTAATCTGACTAATGGGTACAATCCACTTGTAGGTTCCAATCCAGCCTTGCTAAAGCTGCAAGCCTCAAGCTCCTTTAAGATTTTTCCCTCCAATAATCCCCTTATGTACCAACTCTCCTCAGATCTCATTTGTCACCATTGGTTCAGATTGCTTGGACTCCTTATTTTCAGCACATTTTGTTGTTTCTCAGCCTCTTCTCTCTTGGGATTTATAGCTCCTTTAGGATTCTTCTTCTATTTATAGATACAAAGTCATTTAAACTTTGTGACTTTTTTTCTTGATTGCTCTTTCCACTCCCTTGCATTGTTAGAGTGGTACACTCCAATGACTTTTCCACTCCCTTACATTGTTAGAGTGGTACACTCCAATGACTTTTCCACTCCCTTGCATTGTTAGAGTGGTACACTCCAATGACTTTTCCACTCCCTTGCATTGTTAGAGTGGTAGATGCCAACGACTCTTCCATTTGAAGTTAAAAAAAAATATATATATATATATATATATATATATATATATATATATATATATATATATATATATACATACACACACACACATGCACACATATATATGGGATAACTTACCTTAGTTGACAGTTCAGGTAAAGAATGTTAAATACAAAGTCAACAATGCAACTGTTGACAGTCTACGCATGTGTGAGGAAAATCCTCGCTGCAGGCGGATAAATAAAACATATTACATAGTTTCTATGTATAGAAAGACAGACAGAATGGTATAATAGTGTAGTTTTATTCAATATAGCTAAATTAGTTATAGCTGTAGTTTTAACAGTTCTGATTATAGTATTACTAGTCACATTGTTAATAAATGTACAGGCAGTTACTTATTTTGGTATTTGTAGTAGATTTTCCTTTGTGTGCTGTTTACTGTGTTTGTATATTTTTCCAGTTTGTACTCTTTTTGGACATGAACAAAAAGACAAGCCTGAGAAGAGTTTCAATAACTGTGCTTAATCTAGCCACAAAATTTCACTCTAAGACATCCACAACCTCTGTGTGGTGTGCCTGAGGCTGAATCATCTGTATGCAGACTGCTGTACTGTGAGCCTTTGAGCATCAGTCCTTGGCTGATTAGTGCAATAAGTTGATTTTAAATTATATCCCCCAAGGACCCTTCTTCTAATAACCCCCCAAAAAGGTAAAGAAAAACAAGGAAAAGAACAAAGACCTAAATATAGAAAAGCCGATGATGCCAATATTTCCTTGGTTTTAAAGACTGAATCCAACCCCTTACATTTCTGCAGCTAAACAGCCTTCCCCTAGGCTGTTCTTTCCTTGGAACTGACTATTATAATTGTGGACAAGTTTCTGAGGCCTTCCTTTTTCCCTCTAGTCTGTCAGGTCTTTTAAAAACAAGGGTAATTCATACTGGGGACACATGATGAGAGCCTTTTTTGAAAAGACAGATTGGAATGGGTGTCTAATTCCCCTCTGTATTTACGGCAGATTGGGGTGGCCCCTCATCTCCCTCACTTGCTCCTTCCCTAGTCCATGTTTTGACATTGGTAGGTTTGGAGCCAAGACATCACCTGGTGCCTGTGGGTCCAGAGCCAAATGGCTGAGGCATTTGACATCAACTGAGTCTTGGACTGAATGGTCGATGCTGGATATTTGGTTCTGTTTTTGGCACCAATCCACTTGGTGCCACTTTCTGTGTCAGACATTGGCCTTCTACATGTTGGCACTGATCTCCTCGAAGTCCTCTGAGTCATCAATATCAAAGACTCCTTCCTCAGTGCCACTTATGTCCACTTCAGTGGGGATGGATGCAATGCCAGGTCAGACCTCTCCAGTACAGCTGAACCTGGGATTGGTATTTGAGGTCATGGAGATGAAGATTGCTTCTCTCTTGAGGGCATCTACACAGCCACAATGGCACCAGACCCACCCATGCAGTCTTTGTCTCAGCTCATTCCTCAAGCTTTCCAGGGTCAGAACTGAGCCAGTAGCCTCAAATAACTTACAAATGTTCACTCTGAGTCCTCTGAGGTGGCAGATTCTCACCTGATGTTCCAAAGAAGGGGATATGTAAGAGGAGGCATGTAGACTTACCTACAGAATCCCTGACATCTGACACCAACTTGGATGATCAAGAGAGTCCATCTATTCCCCTACAGAATATACCACATTTAGCAATATCCTGGAATTGATGAGACAGAGGGGATTATGGCCCTTGGTGTGGTGGGGGGGGCACCGTGGAGCCCTTTTGCCTAGGGCACCAGTTTTACTAAGGCCGCTCCTGGGTGATGGACAGTATGAGGAAAGTGGGAAAACACCTTAAGCACCTTTGTCAAACTATGCTACCCACACAGACTACTTCAGAAGTGATTTATATATAACAAACTTAAGACACTTTACAGAAGCCACCCACACAATAGTCTAGAAAGCAGTTAGACACCACAGTGGGAATGATGTGAAACATTTCCAACCTATCCGTGCAGCTAATATAGAATGCCCCTGATGGAGCTGTCTCAGCAATGAGGCAGGAACAAGAATTACAATTAGGTGCCATGCCTAGCATCACCTTTGTGACTCACAGATAACATTAAGACATCCTTCACAAATGCTCCTTATGATAGCACATCCTTATTCAGTCCATCTGTGAAAGAATAAATATTGAGGTGTGATCAGAAAGGAAAGAGACCTTTGCCATAGGTGTCAAATTTGAGACCCCTCAAAGATCCTACAAGAGGAAGCAGAAGGGGTCCAAATCCTTATGGTTCAGGAAACTATGTCATTAGCCTTTTGGCTCCACTTTAGACAGGGGTGGCCATGGCAGAGGCAGCCGTTATAGTGGGCACCCTCACAGAGGTTAAGGTGGCCCACAGAATCATGAAGTTTGAGTGACCTTTTCTGGTAATCAGGACTGATGTCCCTGAAGGTTTGTCCAGCTGCTCCCTCATGGACCATTTATCTCTCCACTCACCTATGTGGATGCCCATCACACAAAACTCATAGGTGAGGGGGATAATATGCAGAAGTTATATTATGTCCTTCTCCCATTCCCAACCACACTGTCTCAGTTGCTCCCAGGTGTTCTTCCCTATAAGCAATCAAGAGGGAAATAATTTCTCTGTTAGAAAAAAAGAACCATATAAAAGGTCTCACAAGAGCAGAGGGGGTCCAGCATCTATTTAAAAAGAACAAGGACCTCAGGCTCATTCTAGATCCCAGTGGCCTAAACCTTCACATCAGAAAAATCCCTCAAGAAAGCAAATATTACATTATATTCCTCAGTCTTATAAGTTTTTATGTACTAACCCCAGATCAGACCCAGCAGCTATTGCTCTAGTGAATGCAACTGCTGCTAAACATCTGGTTAATGCCAATCCCTCACCTTCCGAAAAGGATGGGAAACCTTTTGATAAATCTTGGCAAAAAGTGTATTTTTCTGCAACAGTTATTTTTAGAATTCTCAGCTCTGAAGCTTATATGTTAAACTTTATGCCTCCTTTGAGAACATGAAGAATTTTATGTCATCTGTTTCCTCTTCTCAGGAGAAATCTGATTTGTGTAATTTGATTGCTTCTGTGTCTCAAGTGGTTGCCCACTGTTTGAAATGTGCTCATGATTCTGCTGATGCCAGTTCCAGGCCTACTGCCTCTGGTGCTGTTATGAGGAAGTTTGCTTGTTTACATTCTGAAGACCTTCTAGAGGATTTCACAGCTGAAATTTTGCATTAGCTGCAGAGGTCCTTAAAAAGTGTGAAGAGAGAGGTAAGCTGATTCAAGGAATTTCTTAGAACTTTTTTCCTTTTCCGAGTTTACCAAGGGGTTTATTGTCACTCCTTACAGCTACAGCCGTCTTTAAAAGCAAAATGGCAAAATAAACAGACCCAGCAAGATGCTGGTAAAGAAACATTTAAAAAACAGTAGTATAGAGCTTCCAAAAAGAAAGGAAGAACACCTCCAGAACAAAGGGCATTCTAATAAGTCTGAATGACTATCTACAAGACTCACCCCTTCCCATTCTATCTAGTGCTCCAGGGGTATCCACAAGCTCTTGTGACAGCCTATGGCAAACTGCAAGGTATTCACATTTTTTTTTTATTTAGATGACTTGCTTATCTTTGCAGAATCTTTTTCAAAGTGTCAGGAATCTGTCACATGGGTGAGGGACCTCCTGCTCATGCTGAGGCTTCAGGAGAACATACAAAAGTCTTGTTTGACTCCTTCTCACAGGATTGGTTTCCTGGGGTATCTCCAACACACCTCCATATAAAGATATTTTCTTCCACAAAAAAAGTAGATCTGTATCTACATCTATTCCTGAGTTTTCCCCATCAGACTATTGTCCAATCCAGGAAATGTCTCAGGATTCTGGATCTCATGGCTTCTATGATACATGATACTTACAATTCTTCTTGCAAGACTGCACTTGAGAAAATGCAGTGGTACCTAAAATCTGTATAATATACACATTTTAGGGTTTGTGAAAAATGAGATTTTTTTGGTGGAGAGACCACATTTTTCAGAATCCAGGTCTCCCATTTTCCTCTCCAACTCCAGTATTTTCTTTAACAACAAATGCCTCATACTTTGCTTGGGGAGCAGTGCCTAAGATGATAAAAGTGCAAGGACTTTGGAACAAAAAAAAACAGACTAAAACAGATCAACATAAAAAATAGATGTTGGTAATAAACTCTCTCAGTCATCTATGATCCCCAGTACCACTATAAGTGTTTACAAGACTACACCACAGTGATATGCTACATAAACAGAGAGGAGAGAACCAGATCTTACTCTCTCTGTAGATCAGCCATGACCGTCAGGAATATAGCTCTTTAGCACAATCCCACTCTACAGCGCTCTTACATGCCATCAGTGCAAAAATGCATGACAGACAAACTGAGCAGGACCAGAACAAATGGAAAATGAATCAGAGTGTCTTCCAGGAATTGATTCAGCTGTAGAGTACATCTCAAATAGTCCTTTTTGCTCCACTCATACCAATCAGTTGGCAAATTTCTGGCTTAGGATTCCATGCAAGAATGCCTGGAAGACAGATTGCTTTTCTTTTCCTTGGACAGAAATGTTCTTGTATGCTTTTCCACCCTTTCCAATAATATACTCAGCTGAAGGAAATGCACTTTCTCAAATGTATATGGCTCCACAATCCTTTATTGTACAAATGATTTAGTGCTTTCATCCACTAATATACATGGACTTCATCAGAAGTAAAGTTTTGAAGTGGGTGCATGATGGTATGGAGGTAATTGCGGGTGGGAGGGAGTTCCATAATTTGGCTATGGCGCAAGAGAATAGTGCTTCTCCAGCAGAGTTATTGGCTTTAGTGATCTGCAAGTGATTTTTGTTGCTGGATCTTAGTGGTCTGGTGGTGCGATAGGGATGGAGTAGATTCTGGAGGGATGGGACATTTAGTGGATGGTTTACTATTTTGTGGGCGAGTGAGAGTTGATACCATTGAAGGAGGTGAGGGAGTTCAAGCCAGCCCAGTTCAGCAAGTGAGAAACAGTGGTGACTATGGTAGGATGCCCCTGTGACGAATTTGGCAATTTTGTTGTAGCAGGTCTCTAGCTTGTTTAGATCGCATTGCCTTAGGTTGGTATATATTGGAGAGGCATAACGTAGGGCGGAGATAAGGTGGGAATTTGCTATTGAAACTTTTGCTGCTTTGGTGAGAAGTTGCTTATATCTGTATAACGCTCCTAGTTTTTTTGTGGACTTTTTTTATGGTCATGAATATGTGAATGTCAAATTTTAGTTTATTGTCTATTTCCACTCCTAGCAATTTGGTGTGTTCAGTTGGGTATATAGTGGTGTTGTCTTTTGCTGTGATGTTAAAGTGAGAGTTATTTTGAGTATGTTTGGTGGGTTGGGAAATGAGTAGTTTAGTTTTGTTTGGGTTGAGTATTAATTAGGCATCGGATAACCAAGTTTCAACAGAGGAAAAGGCTTCCTGTGGGACTTTTTGCAGTTGGGTAGGGACTGGGCTGAGCAGATGATGGTTGAGTCATCTGCGTATTGTATGAGTTTGCCATGTTGGTGGCAGAGGCTAGATTATTGGCGAAAACAGAGAAGAGTAGGGGTCCAAGGATGGATCCTTGGGGAACCCCTATGGAGACAAGTAGTTGGGGAGATATGTCATTCTGCCATACAATGGATTGTTGGCGGTCAGAGAGGTAACTCTGAAACCAGTTGGTGACTGACTGAGAGAAGGATAGGTTATTGAGGACAGAGATGAGTTGTTTGTGTGGGACCATGTCAAATGCTTTAGATAGGTCTAGGAAAGTAGTAGAGGAGAGATAGCCATTGTTTTTATGCTGAAGGATAGTGTTAGTAAAGGAGAGTAAGGCAGTGGTGGTGCTATGGTTTGGTCGGAAACCATTCTGAGTACTGGAAAGGAGGCTGTTAGTCTGAGACCTGAGAGTGTATGCATCTCTCTAGTATTTTAGAGAGTGGAGAGAGAATAGTTATGGGGCAGTAATTGGTTAGTTCTGCTACTCAGTAGCAAATAGTTACATAAAGGTATTCAAATGCAATTATTAAAAACATTCTGTTCAGCACCTGCTTTTCCAACCCCTCCACATTTTCCCCAGTTAAAAAGGCAGCTTGAAAGAATTCAATTGTTTTAGGCAACGGCAGACCCTATGGCAAAGGGCCACCCTGCTCAAAGAGTTTCCCTGTCTCAGCCAGAGCATGTTTTCTTATTTTGAGATATTTATTCAAAACATGTGAAGGTGGCCAATTCTTGTACATCACTCCCTGTGACTGGTAAGACAGATGCGTAAGTGTCTTTAGTGGAGTTAAGATTCCCAATTAGTGGGCTACTACTTCTGTCCCTTTAAAATGTAAATCCCACCCCCCTTCTGTCTACAACAAGAAATTCACTGAGTTTGTAAGAGTATAGGCAGATTACATGACCTCATTTTAAAGAATGATGAGGGGGGGTCATGATTACACTAAATCTACCTGCATGATTCCCCACCACGAGTGTTTGCCCTGATAGTGCATCCTGCTTTCTGCCATAGGTTCATCATTCAAACCATTCAAGCCTCCCTGTGAAAATAAGAAAAACATGCTGAGATTTATAGTACGCAAACATAGTTTTGACTCAGGATAGCTGTGAAGAACCAAACCTTAGTGGCTTCAGTAAATCTGCAACGAGTCCACTGATTTTGTTAACGCTGCTTCCATTTCTTAGAAGCAAAACTTAAACATGTTGAGATTATGCTCATTAGTCTAAGATGCTCGCTCACATCCAATAAAACTAGTCCTCGGACATCTGAATATGCAGAAAAAAAGGGGTGTTCCCTTGGTCATCAGAGCACAGGTTTTCGCTGAATTGAACGTAAGCAGCAGGGAGGGCAGTACTGAGCATGTAAGGGGAGAGAAAACTGCATTGTCAGGCAAAAAGAAGTCCACTTGCTTAAAGATGTAAACGACTTGACAGGCTTGTATATTGCGATGCCGTTTGGCTGTAACTGTGATATACAAGCCAGTCAAAAGTCACAATGCGGAGCAACGGCTGCTCATTGCAGAACAGTGGAACAGTGGGCTTAATCGATCGCAAATGCGGAGCATTCGGCACAATCTGGAGCACTTGGCTGCTCAGTAACCTGCCCATACCCCACCCATTTCATTACATCAATGTCACTTCAGATGAGGAAGAACATCATCTTTTTCCATTCGTGATGCCTTTTTTTCTGCAGATTTACTATGCTTTTTGTAAAAAAAAGAATAGTAAATCCATTGATTTAACAAACTCTGATAGTCTGTTTCTTTTTTTAAAACAGAATACCAGAGTTTGTACAGTGCTTTCTGTACTACCAGGCAATCAGTTTGATTCCCGGATAGTCTAGAAAAAAAATAGGTAGGAACACTAGTCAAAGCTACAGTAATCTGTCCATGTAGGTAAGGCTACTTAGGGTTGCCACCTTTCATTATGGCTGAAACCAGACCAAGGCCACACCCCTTCTACTTCCCCTAACTCTGCCCTGCTCCTCCCCTCCCAACTTCCACTCATTTTGTGATGTCATAGTCATGTCAGAGTAGGAAGAACTTTCTCTTTCCTTGGTTTCAATTTTTTTTTTTTTTTTTGCAGAAAAGTTTAGTAAATCTACTGATTTAACAAACTCTGATAGTCTGTTCATTTTTTGAAACAGAATGTCAGAGTTTGTACAGTGCTTACTGAACTTCTGGACAGTTTGATTTCTGCATAGTCTGGAAAAAAATTGAATGGTGGCAACTCTAAGCAGAAAGTAAAAATTCCATTAATGGTAGATGTTCAAATGGTCACTGCTGCATGAGCAGCTCACTCTCTTCATCCCTTTATTATTTTTTTTTTGCCAGGGTGAGGATCTGCATATAATTTTACTTTCCTAGCCTTGATCTTTATTAGGGCATTAGCCTCCCTCCGTCTCTCTGTTGGCATGCAAGCTCTGAAGGGCTTGGCATCCAAGCCATACTTTTTCTTTAGCTCAACGTAAGCTGCGTAACAGTTTGGATACATGGTAGGTGTTCTGTGCAGGATACAAGCCATATAGCTAAGCTGCTGCACCAGTAAACATTCAAACATCGACTGTTATGGTAAGTTTACTTAAACAACTATTATTTTGCTGCCAGCATAAACTTTCATTTCTAGTTTTTAAGTAGACATTCTCCACATTAGGTAGTGAATGAGCTGCTTCCTGTATTCTGGGGTACAGTGTTTGATTCATTCCATCTGTATTTGACTGCTGTCTGACCTTGAGCAAGTCAAGTGCTTAGATAGTATTCTAGGTATGCTATTGACAACAGACACCTGCGTTCATTGTGTTTACCTGTTTAACAAATGTAGAAAATAATAAAAAAAATATACTGAACACGTTTACTACACTGAGCTTCTTGGAATCAAAAACTGGTCTAGCAAAGTGCCACTTTATTTCAGCCACTTTTTATCAATCAGGAAAGTATGTGACTTGGGCAGCCACAGTGGTGCAGCGGTTAGCGTTGTTGACTCACAGCAAGAGGTTCCCTGGTTCGATCCTTGGCTGGGGTGCCTTCTGTGCAGAGTCTGCATGTCCTCCCTGTGGTCACACGGGTTTCCTCCTGGTGCTCCAGTTTCATCCCAAAGACATGCTGTAGGTGGATTGGACACTCTAAATTGGCCCTAGGCATGAGTGTGTGCATGTGTGTGCCTTCTGTGGAAGGTTGGGAGCCGGGCTGGCAACTCGACACCATAAAACTCCACTGCCAGTCATGAGCGGACATGCGATCCGCTGTGGCGATCCCTAACTGGGAAAAGCCGAAAGAAGGAAAGTATGTGACTTCCTAGTTCCTATTGAACAAAACTCCCAATTCAAAAGCAGAAATGAGCAAATGGATAAAACACTAGGAAAACCAATAACTACTACAAATACTGCCACAATAAATTTTAATAACTGGATAAGTGCTTTTGTCTTTCAGTGTTACAAGGCTTATTCAGATAACACGTTTTTAAATTTGTACAGGTTAAATACCCCACCTCAAATCACATGACACAAAAAGTCCACAAAATCTCCTTAATTTAAAAAGGTTCACTCCTCAGTAACATAGTGTCCTAGGTAATAGTTAAACAACATATAGACATTTATATAAAAACATATATACCCAATAAATATAACCTTAAATACATCAGCTCTTAAATCTGTATATAAAACACCTTCAGTAATCAAAATATAATCTGTTTAAAATGTTACCTAAGCAATGCTTTTAATTTCAGCAAGCATGTAATGGAGTTATAGTCATTCAGACCTGGCCATTAATTAGCATTTAAATATAATTGCCAATACAACTCTCTTTTCTCCAGAATTAATGGCTATGGTCCCCCTCTGATGTTCATTGTTACTTTTCCATTACCACAAACTTAATGCCCCAGATTATGCTGTATAAATAAGGCATTCATACATTTTCCTTTTTTGATGTCATATAAATGTTTCTATACACGTTCTTTAATTTACATTCTGTTTTGCCAATATAAAATCCTGGTCATACTTGACAGAGTGTAATATAGACTACCCCTTAGTTTTGCAGTTACATTTCCCTAATAGGCTAAATATTTGCCCTTTCACTTCAAAATGTTCACTCACGTTAACCTAAGATGATAGATAGATAGATAGATAGATAGATAGATAGATAGATAGATAGATAGATAGATAGATAGATA